>NW_017803080.1:168180-178180 GCF_001625305.1 Branchiostoma belcheri | reverse complement strand
TATTAAAGAAAATAAAAACAATTCTTACGCTGGTAACAACCCATATGAAAGCGAGCCGCATTTACCTTTCCTACGTCTAAATATACAAATGCACCTACACACCTATTTTCTCCGGAAGAAAAAAAAAACTAGATATACCATGGATAAATAGCAAAACTAGTTGTGAATTGCAACCCCCTGTTTAACAATAGTCGACGTTTCGATGACTGTCCCTCATCTTTATCTTTTATATGACTGACCTTATCTTATTAGCTCTTGTTAAACAAGTGGTTTGGGAATAAAGAACTAATCATTCACCAACACGACGAAATCATTCATGAAGTGCTGAAACTTCCACAACTCACGCCCCTCTCTGTCCTCCCCTTACTCCCCTTTAAAATCAAGACCAAAACACAGAAATTAGCCAACACACCTCTCGCACACAGGGCAAAGCCGTTGTTTCTAGTCGAGCCGTCCACACACCAGTCACCTGCTTCTACTCCGCATGTCTTTCCGTTGCTGTCGTATGTGATGGCGTACACTCCGTCCAGCAGCCTGCAGGACGTCGCGTTGCTTCCACAGACCTCCGCAGCGAGCTGCGACATCGGGTTGCCGCATGAAGCGAGACTAGTGACCGTGCAGGAGGACGGAGGGAGTCCGCAGGCGCTACCCCCCGGACACGGTGTTACGGCCCCGCCTGCAGCGCACGCCGACTGGATATTTGCCGCCGACATTGTGCCCGAGACAGTGGCCTTGTAGAATGCCCAACTTCCGATACTGACTAAGTACCCCTCAGCAGCTTCATTTAAAAAAAAAAAACGGTTAAACGTATTGCCTGCCCTTGTTCAATTTTTTTAGGCGGACCTAGTTTTAAAACAATTTTTAAAAAAATTGCGCATAAAACGCAAACGTTAAAGAAATACTTTTTTACATTAAATAAGAAAAGAAGACCGAGATTTCAGATTTTGGAAAGCGTTTTGAGATTTTGTGAATGTATTTCAAGGAATGTAGACAGGTTACATGGCTTACAACACTATTAAACCAACCATCTAATTCTTAAACCCAAATATACAAACTCAAGCATGAATTAGTATGACTTTAACAATACTACCGTCCCGGACGGAAAACAAATGACCGTTTTGCAATAAAGAATGTAATGATATGAGATTCAATCCTCATTGTACCATCTATTTAATTCAACTGCACATCTAAAAAAAATGTGATTCATTTGGGATTCACCTATATATAGCTAAAGCAACTCCCATCATTTAGTTTCAAAAATCTGAAAATTAAAGGGTAAAAAGCGATCAGTAGTGATTCGTAATCTACGTATACGTGCCCTTCTTTAAAAATGAGACACTTCAGCCCAGCAATGCATTGTTGTGAAACATACCTTCAGCGCAAAGAGCGTATTTGTTGTAGTAGTTATTTCCATTTGCACACCAGTTGTGTTCGACCCCACAGGCCGCCCCACTGTTGAAATTGCTCATGAAGATATAAACGCTGTAGAACTGAGGGCAGGCATCAGGAGCAGCGCCACACAGCGGAACAGCGAGGTCGTTCATGGGCCTGACGCAGTCGGTCAGACTCGCCACGGTGCAGTCCGGTGACGTGTGCAGACACGTGCTCCAGGACGGGCAGGGAGTGACGTAACCAGCAGCTTCGCAGGTGGTCTTGACATTTGATGACGTCATACGGCCGGAAGCCCTCACCTTTAAGTACCGGAAACCTCCATAGGCCGTAATATACACTGATTCAGCTATGATAGGATATAATTCCGTGTTAGACATTCATTTGACCAATGGTAAAAGACAATCACATAATGTTTGAAATAAAACTTTTCACAAATAATTGTAGAATACTCTCATACTCTCATAGTGAAACCTCTGTCACACATTCCAAAATTTCCGCCGAACACCAGCTGACCGAGGTTGGTTCAATGTTCTGACCAGATTTTTTCTGTCAGTCTACTTTTTTTATACACATTAAATCTAAGTTGAGTAAATTTTAAGTCAAATTTGACTGCCAACCAAGCACCGACCTACACTTAAACACGAGCCAAATAACATCAACCCTGTCCAAACCTCCCGTTTGTCCCAAAAATTTTTTAAAATTGTGAAACATTCGGCTGAAGCAGCCAAACAGTAGCCGACTGAGCCAAACACAAGCTAAACTACAGCCAACCTTGCTCCCGACCTACTCCCGACCTACTCCCGACCTACTCCCGACCTACTCCCGACCATGTAGTTCGGCTAGTGTTTGGGAGGCCGTATTCTGCCGTGTGGCAGAGACTTTATGCTGAGTCTGCGTGAATGGAAACCAAACGGTGTATATAAAAATATAGACAATTAGTTTCCATCATTAATTTTTCTAGCCTCTTTTTCAGGCGTTCCGGTATCGGTCGTTGTGGGGTTTTTTTTTGGAGGGGGAGAGATGGATTTTCTGAGCAAACGTAGATCACACGCAAAACAAGCTCCGGCCGGCAACCCTACATATCCATCCCTGGAAGAGCTATGTAGGGTTGCCGGCCGGAGCTTGTATTGCATGCGATCTACTTTTGATTAGAAAACACCCCCCCCTAAAAAAACCCAACGGAGGCTACAATTTTCCCAATTTTTGTGTTTTGTTCTGTTTTATATAATACTTATAGTTTTCGTGAACAACCCGGTCGGGTCCCAAAATTAGGGATTGTGACTTTAGCTAAAATAGCGTTTAAAATAAGTATTAAATATAAACTAGAGTTCCCCGATCTCATACCTTCGCCAAATGATGTTAATCTTTATGGCTGACAAATGATAGATTATTCCCCCTGATTGTGCAAATAGGATCCTCATTTTCATGAATTATATCAGTTTATCATATTCTCAACCAAAAGACAGTCTTATATTAACAAACAATGCCAGTCTAGCATTTCCTCATAAATTATGCAAATGAGGTCCTGATTTAAATTCATTATGTTTAATGATGTTCACCTTCACTGTACTTTCAAAGACCATAAGTATGAAATTCCAGGCAGTTATCATTACAGAATTATAACATTTTCTCATTAATTATGCAAATTAAGTCTTCATTAACATAATCAATATCTGCCTGTGTTTATCTCGTTCTCAACTACCAATGCCACAAGCTTCAATAGTCCTATGATGGAATGCAGCTGATTTATAGAATTTCTCCATAGATTATGCAAATTACATCCATATTTGCATAATTGTCACATAATTATATTAAGCATCACGTAAGCTACCTGCATACCAAAAATCACGACGATCCGTCAACCGGTTCTTGAGTTATTCTCTTTTGAATATATTCAAACAGATAGCCCTGCAGTTCCAGAGCAAGCCGCTAGGGGGCCCAAACTCACGTCACTTCTTTCCCAGCACAAGAGCTACGTGCCATCCGAATTTCGTCACCCTAGCATGTCTTGATCATGAGATATCAAAACCGGAAGTTCAGCTGCAGTACCGTAACAAGCTGCTAGGGGGCCCAAAATCTAATCATTTTGAGGTCTTATTAAGACCTACCCACCTACCAAGTATCAAGACAATCCATCAAGGCATTCTCAAGTTATCGTGTTTACAGACAGACAGACACACACACACACACAAACACACACACATACGAACACGAACGCCTCTGAAAACATAACCTTCTTGGCGAAGGTAAAGATGCATTTTTACCCACCACACACACAGGAGATGCAACACACGTACAGAGCCGTCAACGTCGGAAGTCTCATTTTTCTTCACTTGCGGTGTCCTGTTCAGAGCTCTAAGGGGACATCAAATCCCATACCTGTGTCAAGCAAACAGTTACAGTAACCGTGAAGGTATAAATGAAAGTCAAACGGCCACCCGTGACTATCAAAAGCTATAAACTATACAGTAAGACATTTGCGCAAAGAAACCCAATACTGTAAACAATATTGCCACGATAATGTATTTAAACTTTATATATAACGTAGTTAATCTCTTTCAGGATTTGCTTATATGGTTGTGATTGTTGTCTGAGTGTTTGTGTACCGATGTAATTTTCCTCTGTCGGGAAATTTGACAAAATCCCTTTTACACAGAACTGTAGAATATACAAGAACTACAGCCAAATTGTTAAAAACACACCAGGATTTTACCCCCCTTTTTAGTGGGTAAGTACAGTAAGTGACGAACCAAAGGTCACACATTTTGGGCAGATAAAATCACACTGTTTTTAGATGGGCCGGCTACTCTCTCCTGGTAGCCAAGGGCCGGACTGTGAGGAGCTTACAGTTATCGGGGCCTTAAACAACGGTCTGGAGCGGCTGCCATTCGGCGATAACTCAGGTGACCTCAATACGTGGCTATAGCCTAGGACTGTACGTTTGACCCACTTATACGTACTTAGGTCACATTTTTGACCCGGGGCCCGGTATGGACGATGGACGTTGTATGAACGAAAAATTAACAATTCATATCAATAATATACAAAAATATTGCCCATGGTTGTTATTAACAACTTTTCTGTGCTTTGTTGTCTTTTATATCGTATATTTCGTTCCTAAAAGCTGCCCCGCCGGGTCCCGTGTGGAAATTGTGACCCCAGCATTACACCGGAAAGGTACCCTACTCTTTTCGATAGGTGTGGTGGGTTCTTTATAAATCTGCGCGGGGTGTGGCTCTCCACGGGACCTGCATTTAACGTCCTATCTAAAGGGACATCCCCATCGGTACTCATGTTCAGTGAGTAAAGTGAGGAAAATCATGTAAAGTGTCTTTTCTAATGGCACGAGATCGCTGACCTCGGACAGGATTCGAACACAATACCACTTCTGTATCTTTATCTAAATCTCCATAGCTGGTATAACCACCCTTCGGCGTAACACACCAGCTTCTGTATCGGTATAGCCTGTATAACCGCCCTTCGGCGTAACACCAGCTAGCTACCGGCTAGCTAACGGACATCTGTTACACATCAACCTACGCACGGAAATAAAATCTAAGCACATGTCCGAAATCATGCATAAAGGTTATATTTCATGCATGTTAAAAGGTATGCTTAACATATCTATGCAGTGCTGTCACAATTTCTTTTAAAAACTGACACGATAAACTATAGACTTGCACCTGTTGCGTCGTCAAAAACAGCCCGCATTTATAACCTGAGTGTATATACCCAAAGGGGCTATAAATCACTCGAGTTATGCAGAGTATACAGTGAGTAAATAATCCATGCTATGTTTTAAGACCAAAGGGTATTTATCTGCCCCCGCGGGCTTTAAGGGGCAGGTATAACAAAGCCTCTGTCAATCATTAAACTGTACCTTTGTAGGTAGTTCTTTAGATACCGCTTGTACCAGGTTCCAAATATTGTTCAAGAGTGGAGCCGTTTATTACTGGAGGGGGGGGCAGCAACAGCACCGACAGAACGCATTAAAGGTCAACCTGAGTTAACCGACACACACACACACACACACACACGCGCGCACACACGCACACACACACACACACACATACACATACACACACAGATAGACACACACAGACAGGCAGACAGACAGACAGACACACACACACACAAACACATACACAAACACAGACACACACACATACACACACACACACACACACACACACACATACACACACAGGGAGACATGCACGCACACGCACACATGCGCGCGAACATCCACAAACACACACACACGCGCCCATATATACACGCAACAACAACGGACCTGCTAGGGATTATAACCAAAGATTTTGAGCCAACATCCCTAGCTACAAGGCAAACACACAAGACCACTAGTTTGAACGTTTATTCTCTTGTTTTTGTCACGTCTTCGCTCAGCATCCTCAGCATGTGGTCGATTGAGAACATGATTTTTACAATGCATATAAAATACAGTCTTCACCTGGCCGCGTGCACTTAAAAATATGTCACACAAGATTTATTATCTACTTTTTACTCTGTATAACCTGACCAATACATATCTTGACCTTCTTAAGCCTGCGAATCAAGATGTGTTTATGGTTTTGCAACCGACCCAAGCAAACAGAAAACGCTGACCCTAGAGCATTTGGGGTAGACCAATGACAAGGTCATAAATTTTCGACATCATATCGCTTTACCATATGGTGCTCTACCATTCTTTAATATATCACCAGTGTATCAAAAAAGACGCCGGCTAAGCCCCGCGGATCATGTGACGCGTCATTAAGAACATGCTCAACGACTCTTACTTATACCACCATTCCACTTAGACGGCGCTCTCAGGGCAATGATCCGCGACCTGAAATTGGCCAGAGCGCGTTGAGAGCGCCAAGGTTGCCATGAGAGCACGATGGGAGCGCGATGAGAGCGCCATGAGAGCGCCACCTCGGCGATGGTAAGGAACGGTGTTATACCATCGATATACCGCTTTCCACTTAGACGGCGCTCTCTCCGCGTTCCCACAATTTCAGGTCGCAAAATGAACGCAGTGAGAGCGCCGTCATAGATATGGGGGCCTTGCACCATTGGTTTTATAGCTTGAATATGATGCAGGGTGTGCAAGAATGACTGTGAAAACAATGAAAAAAACGTAAAAGATTTCGTTCTCCATTTCCACAATTCGCTTAGTGAGCTGTGAATTCGTGGTTCGGCCCAAAACGTTGCTGACATTTGAGTTTTTGGTCGCGCAGAGAGCGCAGAGAGGTCGCCGTAGAGATTCCACTTAAGCACGTTTTTCGTGAAGTTCGGTGCTCTCTCCGTGATCTGGCCAATTTCAGAGCACCGTGAGAACGTCGTGGCACTAAGTGGCATGGGGGCCTTAGGACTCCGACTGCAAATAGGAGGATCGGTCGTCCAACCAATTGCAAAACTCTGAAAAAACTCATAGAATCTGTACTGGTTTAAAAGGGCCTGACCATTTGTCCGAAATGACTGACGAACAGTACTGGAAACAGAACTTTCTCTGCTTTACCTCATGAGAAGAAGATAGTCCAAAGAAAAAGTTATACCATTCCCCAGTACATTGTGTACTCTGTCCTTGTCAATCGTAATCAGCACTAGTCTAATACCTTGTTTTTTTTAAACTGTTTTGCACTTACATATAAAAAAAAACATACAATAGTAAAGACCTTGTATATATAGCTTTCAGATACCTTTATGTTATTTCTCAAACATCAAGCAAACAAAAGGAAATGAAGGAAAAAGTCTGGCTTCTTTTTTTCTTACTATCAAACGGAGGGACTGGTCCTGATAACAGCTCTGTTCCTAGTGTATTTTAGCTAAACGTTGTTTAGTTGATCACAGATTTTTTTTTTACAAACATGGGTCAGCGTAAAAACGTTACCAGTACAAAAGGATGACCAAATTAAAACGCCATTAAACAGACCAGTATACGGCTATATTTAAAAGTAAAAAAAAAAAAAAAACTTACCCACCTAAAATTTTGTAAATAAAATTTCTATCTTGTGATTACGAAACTGAGGAGACACCCTTTCAGACTAAAAGCATCCCTAAACGCCATTTAACACAACTTGAGAATTAGCAGAACGTGCCAACTACCAGTACCAGCCTATATTGTGTCTTTTTAAATGCATACTTAACCCTCAACAGTACACCTTCCCGGACTGATTAATCTGTACACCTGGGGTCCGCGCGGACCCCAGAGCAGTTTTTTGCTAATTTTTAGAAATTATCAACATGCTACCAGCTCAATTGTTTTGCAAACTGATGTGGGAACCTCTGTGTCCACATTACATACAAAAATCATACATTTTGAACTTTTTCTATTTTTTGGTGAAGAAAAGAAGACAAGAAGAAATATCCGATTTTTAAACCCATTTCAGACTGAAGGGGCTTTTGAGGCCCAACTTTGATCTCAGATAGCGGCTAAACGGCTTGCGCTAGAAGTATCAAATTTGGAGACCTTTCCTAAAATGTCTCTGGAAAAAAGTTCATATTAGTTAAATACCAGTAAGTTGATGTTTTTTGTGTTGCCATGGCAACGGGCTATTTTTTTAAAAATAGAAGTAATTTTGGTTTAAACATAAAAAATTTCTGAGTTTTATATTAAATTACACTTCTTTTCCAACATTGATAACATCTTACATAATTAAATATAAGTTAAATCATTTAATATGCATATAATATGCTAATTTGATGACGTCATTGGTCAACATCCAATATGGCTGACTATATTATTAGCTCTGACGTCATATGACGTCATAATTACACCAAAGTTATTAAAATTTAATTCTATTACCACACCATTCTCTGAAAACTTGGTAGACATACGAAGAGTGCATAAAAACATATAAAAACGGAAATAAGGTCATGTATAAGAACGCCAGTGTATCCATTATGATCGAAAGCCGGCTGGGGTCCGTGCGGACCCCAAAAGAAAATCAGATATAATTTTTTTCATAAATGGTAGAAACGGAATTTTCTACACTGTATTGAGAGACAACTTTGTGGGTGACAATTACCTAAAATTTCAGGAAAAAATCTTTAGAAACAAAAAAGATATTACAGAATATATAGTGCTGGGGTCCGCGCGGACCCCAGGTGTACTGTTTAGGGTTAAATTAAAGAATGTGGTATTGTCTACGGTTTGTGGTTTGTACCGGTGTAAAAATGCCAAAAAAGGATTCAATCTATGGACAACGTGTTTAGAGACATACATTTACACTTTTCACACACACCTACGCACCAAGACACCCACACCCAAACACGGTCAAACGCACAGGCACACATACACATACACACACACACAAACACACACACACACACACACACACACACACACACACACACACAACACAACACACACACACACACACACACACAAACACACACACACACAAACACACACATACAAATACACACACACACATACACAGAGAGAAACACAAACACACTCACGCAAACACACACGATTACACACACACGTTCAGACACATACAAAAACTTACACACACACATGATCACTCACACATGCACGCACGTAGGCACACACACAAGCACAAACTTGCAGGCACACACGCACACACACACAAATACACAGCTACAGAAACACACACGCGCGCACGCACAGACGAACTATAACAATTAGGCCAAAACTTTTCTGTCTTTCTCTACGCGCACGTATCTCCTGACACAAAGGCTATAAAAACGTAAATAGGCACAGCCCAAATACACGTAAAACTATAGGATAGATTTCAACCAACCAACCAACCAACCAACCAACAAACCAACAAACAAACAAACAAACATACATACATACAAACAAACAAAGAAACAAAGAAACAAAGAAACAAACAAACAAACCGAATGACTTATTAACAGACTAAAAGCAACCTATTGCGCGAAAAGAAAAGGGTACTGGTTACATACGTAAACAAAATGCAAAAAAAAAAACTACACGTATGTACATGGAATGGTTGTTTTAAGAGACTGAACAACTTACTTTTAGATGTCTTGACTGTTTTTCGTAGTAGACTAAGGCTTGTCCAGACTCACAAAATTTGTCTGGGTTTGTATGGACACAGGGTCTGTTGTACGCATGCCCATGGGGTTAACGCCCGTTCCTGTGCAAGTGACCGGTCATGTTAGCACGCCCGGGCGTAAACAATTCCACGAAAAAAAAACTCTTAAGTTTCCGCCAAGGCTAGAATTACTAACAAACACCCAAACTTAAGTTGACACATGGGTTACACTACCAAATATTGCATGTACTTTAGCACTGCATGGTAAACAATTCACGGAAATATCAACGGGGCAGTGCTAACGATAACAATAAAGGCTATTTGTTACTTAGATACCTTAAGACAGTGCGTCGGTAGACTTTATTTGGACAAATATTTCCTAGAAGTCATAAAAGCGTCAGCAACAACACCGGCCGAGCTGGTCTAGCTGCAAACACAGTATCGCTCTGGCATAGCCGAGTTGGCACGTCTAACTTTGTTGTGCCGAACATGGCGGCCCTGCAAGTCAGCTGTGTCGCGCTTCTGTGTTTTGTGTGTTTCGCCGCTGGCCAACTTCGGGGGTAAGTGAAGACTTTATT
>NW_017803080.1:136400-168160 GCF_001625305.1 Branchiostoma belcheri | reverse complement strand
GTATCAGGTCTTGTCTTGGCGAGACTAGCGGACAGGTCTGCCTTTATCACGGCCAGAGATCGCTTCTGTGCCGACAGGCACCTAGACTCTACCGCCTTAGAAAAGGTATATTGTATGAAAGGCTGTCTTACTACGCGTAGTTCCTGTAGTTGCTGTAGTTGGGGTATCAGGTCTTGTCTTGGCGAGGCTAGCAGGCGGGACCGTCTTTTTTCACGGCCAGAGATCGCTTCTGTGCCGATAGGCATCTGGGTCCACCGCGTTGAGGAAAGGTATATTGTATGAAAGGCTGTCTTACTACGCGTAGTTGCTGTAGTTCCTGTAGTTCGAGTATCAGGTCTTGTTTTGGCGAGTCTAGCGGGCGGGACCGTCTTTTTTCACGGTCAGATATCGCTTCTGTGCCGATAGGCACCTAGAGTTCACCGTCTTGAGGAAAGGTATATTGTATGAAAGGTTTCTTACTACGCGTAGTTGCTGTAGTTACTGTAGTTCCTGTAGTTGGGGTATCAGGTCTTCTCTTGGCGAAACTAGCCGGCGTGACCGTCTTTTTTTACGGCCTGAGATCGCTTCTGTGCCGATAGGCATCTGGGTCCACCGCGTTGAGGAAAGGTATATTGTATGAAAGGCTTTCTTACTACGCGTAGTTGCTGTAGTTCCTGTAGTTGCTGTAGTTGGGGTATCAGGTCTTGTCTTGGCAAGGCTAGCGGGTGGGACCGTCTTTTTTCACGGCTTGACATCGCTTCTGTGCCGATAGGCACCTGAGTCTAACGCCTTAAGAAAAGGTATATTGTATGACTGTTTTTTACTACGCGTAGTTGCTGTAGTTCCTGTAGTTGGGGTATCAGGTCTTGTCTTGGCGAGGCTAGCAGGCGGGACCGTCTTTTTTCACGGCCTGAGATCGCTTCTTTGCCGATAGGCACCTAGATTCCACCGCCTTGAGAAAAGGTATATTGTATGAAAGGTTTTTTACTACGCGTAGTTGCTGTAGTTGCTGTAGTTCCTGTAGTTGGGGTATCAGGTCTTGTCTTGGCGAGACTAGCGGGCGGGTCTGTCTTTTTCACGGCCAGAGATCGCTTCTGTCCCGACAGGCACCTAGACTCTACCGCCTTAGAAAAGGTATATTGTATGAAAGGTTTCTAACTACGCGTAGTTCCTGTAGTTGCTGTAGTTCCTGTAGTTGGGGTATCAGGCCTTGTCATGGCGAGACTAGCGGGTGGGTCTGTCTTTTTTCACGGCTTGACATCGCTTCTTTGCCGATGGGCGCTAGGCGCCTGAGTTCACAGCCTTATGAAAAGGTATATTGTATGAAAGGCTTCTTACTACGCGTAGTTGCTGTAGTTCCTGTAGTTGCTGTAGTTGGGGTATCAGGTCTTGTCTTGGCGAGACTAGCGGGCGGGTCTGTCTTTTTCACGGCCAGAGATCGCTTCTGTGCCGATAGGCATTTAGAGTCCACCGCCTTAAGAAAAGGTATATTGTATGAACGGCTGTCTTACTACGCGTAGTTGCTGTAGTTGCTGTAGTTGGGGTATCAGGTCTTGTCTTGGCGAGACTAGCGGGTGGGTCTGCCTTTTTCACGGCCAGAGATCACTTCTGTGCCGATAGGCACCTGAGTCCACCGCCTTAAGAAAAGGTATATTGAAGTATAAAAGGCTGTCTTACTACGCGTAGTTCCTGTAGTTGCTGTAGTTGGGGTATCAGGTCTTGTCTTGGCGAGACTAGCGGGCGGGTCTGCCTTTTTCACGGCCAGAGATCACTTCTGTGCCGATAGGCACCTGAGTTTACCGCCTTAAGAAAAGGTATATTGTATGAAAGGCTGTCTTACTACGCGTAGTTCCTGTAGTTGCTGTAGTTGGGGTATCAGGTCTTGTCTTGGCGAGGCTAGCAGGCGGGACCGTCTTTTTTCACGGCCAGAGATCACTTCTGCGCCGATGGGCACCTAGAGTTCACCGTCTTGAGGCTAGGAAAGGTATATTGTATGAAAGGTTTCTTACTACGCGTAGTTGCTGTAGTTACTGTAGTTCCTGTAGTTGGGGTATCAGGTCTTCTCTTGGCGAAACTAGCCGGCGGGACCGTCTTTTTTTACGGCCTGAGATCGCTTCTGTGCCGATAGGCATCTGGGTCCACCGCGTTGAGGAAAGGTATATTGTATGAAAGGCTTTCTTACTACGCGTAGTTGCTGTAGTTCCTGTAGTTGGGGTATCAGGTCTTGTCATGGCGAGACTAGCGGGCGGGACCGTCTTTTTTCACGGCCAGAGATCGCTTCTGCGCCGATGGGCACCTAGAGTTCACCGTCTTGAGGAAAGGCATATTGTATGAAAGGTTTCTTACTACGCGTAGTTGCTGTAGTTACTGTAGTTCCTGTAGTTGGGGTATCAGGTCTTCTCTTGGCGAAACTAGCCGGCAGGACCGTCTTTTTCTACGGCCTGAGATCGCTTCTGTGCCGATAGGCACCTACAGTCCACCGCCTTGAGAAAAGGTATATTGTATGAAAGGTTTTTTACTACGCGTAGTTGCTGTAGTTACTGTAGTTCTTGTAGTTGGGGTATCGGGTCTTGTCTTGGCGAGACTAGCGGGCGGGTCTGTCTTTTTCACGGCCAGAGATCGCTTCTGTGCCGATAGGCACCTGAGTCCACCGCCTTAAGAAAAGGTATATTGTATGAAAGGCTGTCTTACTACGCGTAGTTGCTGTAGTTGCTGTAGTTGGGGTATCAGGTCTTGTCTTGGCGAGGCTAGCGGGCGGGACCGTATTTTTCACGGCCAGAGATCGCTTCTTTGCCGACAAGCACCTTAGTCCACCGCCTTGAGTAACGGTCTATTGTATCATGGAGGTAGATTTCTACCTCCATGATTGTATGAAAGGCTTTCTCACTACGTGTAGTTGCTGTAGTTGGAGTATCATTCAGGTCTTGTCTTGTCTTGGCGAGGCTAGCGGGCGGGTCCGTCTTTTTCACGGCCTGAGATATATTTATATGAAATGCTTTTTGACTACGCGTAGTTGCTGTAGTTGTGTAGTTTGCAGAGCATCAGCCTTGGTGAGGCTATCGGGCGGGACCGTCTCTTTTCACGGCCTGACTTCACTTCTGTACCGATAGGCTCTTAGAGTCCACCGCTTATAAGGAAGACAGCTTTGGTGAGGCTAGCGGGTGGGACCGTATTTTTCTACGGGCTTCGCTTCTGTGCCGATAGATTCTACCACCAAAGTCCGTTGACAGGGCAGTGTCTATTTACGGACCTACGTCGCTGAATACCCGTGCAACTTGCAAGCACACATTTAGAAAACGACGACCTGACCTTTCCCTCCACGCATCAGGCTAAAGCTATGCATATACCGTTTTGAACAGGCACCTTCCGGGTTATAAACATACTCGGTCATACGCTGACTTGTGTTATCTGCCGGCTATAAATCCCGCGTGATTGGGGCGTGTTGTTCGGGAGCAGTCTGACTATAGACTCCAAGTAGAGGTTTAAAAGGTTTAAAGTTTAAAACACGCCAAAATTAAACCCAAACCTCTGCCTGGATAGTAGTCTGTCCAGATCAATTGATTTTCTGATTTTCCAACCGAGGACATTGTATGATTATTAGCGTCCAAGTGTGAGCATACGTCCTATGAATGAATGAACTTTATTTGCTCGACAGTTGTACATGGGACAATATGTGTGACCGATTATGTGGAGTCAACATAGCTGTGTTAAAGGGCGTGTTGTTCCACTGAAGTGGTACAAACATGGAGGTAGAAAAACAACATGGTACAAGTAATAAACATGGGGAAGCCAGCTTTCAGTGAGCAAATTATAACCACCAAACCAGTTGCCGCGGCGCGTAAGTTACTAAAACCAAGGACATAACATTGCTAAAACGTTGCTACAGGAATACAATTGTTTCAGACGTTGTTTCATGGCTTTCATACCAGTAAAATTATGGATGTCGGTCGGACAAGTTCATTTAACAGTGCGTGACGGGCTCAATATTGTACTCAAAAGCAACTAACGCGTTGTATTCATATGCATGTATCACATTCTGGGAAGCAGGTAACAGGTTAATGTCGATCCGAATAAAGTTTCAAGTCTCACAGCCATGAGGCCACTAGGTTTGAACCAGGAAACTGTAAGGTTTGAACCACGAATACCAGGTAGGTACCCCACTCATTTCATTGTTTTCTATATAACACCGAGGACCAACGGTTTGTAACCTATCACTAGTATCAGAGAGAAAAGTAGGCAGCAGAAGCTAAATACTTAATATATTTTCTTACATGTTGTCTGACAAGTAATGTCTTGCACTGACAAGTAATTTCCAAGCAAGGACGAATAAGTGGGTTCGTTTATCCTTATCAATATATGAGAAGCAGATTTTATTAGATTAATATATAATAAGCAGATCTTATTAGATTTGTCAACGCGACTAGTGCTTTTTTTACCTTCATGATCCTACAAACAACAAACAGATTTTGACCTAGTGTGTGGATGACAAGCAAATTTCTCACTTAGTCGATAATTAGTCCTCTTTGGGGTGAATTCACGGGACAATGCCGACTGCACCCGAATGGTAATCATGAGGGCTGTCGTGAGCCATTTCACACCGTGATGTAGTGCATATGGCGGAGGTTCTTTCAAAATCACAAAAGGTGAAAATGAAGTGCAGGCCTTGCACAATGCATATAAATTTCTGGCGATGTTGTATCCTATGGCAACGACCAATCAAGACAGATAGAACGCTTGTGTGAATCAGTGACTTTGCGGTGTTGACAGCCATTCTGCAGAGTCTCACCAGAACACGGCAGAAGCCAGTAAGACAGTTAAAAAATTGTTGGGAAACTTTCTTATGCATTTTCGCGGTAATCAAGACTTTTCGCTAGGATCATCCAAGGAATTCGAACAAGCAAGGGGGTTCAATCCTCCTTGCAGGAACCAACGAGGTTCAACTTTTTGAACCTCCTTGCAGGAACGGACAGAGGAAAGCGTGGTAAGTTCTTCTTTTCCTTGTCACTCCAGTCATTTTTAGTTTTAAGTTGTTGTTTTCCTTGCTTTACGTCTTTTTACGGCTGTACTCAAAGTGAATTACTTGTCCTTTTAAAGCTTAAGGGTATGACCACACCACTGATCAGTTCATATCTGTTTACAGATGGCGTCCAAAGAGAGGTCGTATGTTGAGAAAGATGGCATGATGGGTTATTTCAAGAAACACAAGACTGAGAAAGATCCTCAGACTGGAAAAGCTGTGGAGGAATTCATTCCCGTTTCAAACTTCACCTTCGACATTGTAGAGAAGGTAAGAAATTTTGAATAGGGGACAAATAACAAAGAACAATTATCAAGCAACAATTGTTTTCAAACAAAGTGTGACGTTTTCAGTTTGTACAAACGGAAGTAATTGTTAATTTTCCCGGTGTCGGGTTATTACACCATTAGAACTTCATTTTTCTTGGAAAATTTGGTGCCTTTTTGTCAATTTTGTGGTGGATGGGATACGTAAGACTGCAGACTGGCAAGAAATAACCTTTGGTTTAGAAATTTATGTTTGGGAGACCACTGAGGAAAGTAGTCCCAAGTGGTGTGATCAGGTTTCTGGAGTTGGAGGTGAAAGGTCAAGTTTTCATCAGTCTGTTTTTGGCCATTTAAAGTTTAAAGAGCTGTGAAAATGGGCTTATGGACACTTCAGGATGTGTGTTTTCCTGTTAAAGTCAGTGTTCATGAACGTTAAATCCCAGAGGTGAGATTTTTACCCTTTTTTTGTGGTTATTTGTATAGAATTTTGCAGTAGAACGTTAATTGATAGGGCCCTGTCGGGCCGGGGGAGGGCTGATCATGGCCAGGCGAGTTGCTCCGCCGGCAAAGCTCGCGACAACCGAGGGGCATTAAAGACACTAGAACGAATCCAAGTAAGGGCCTGCAAAATCATCCTGGGGTCACAGTCTTCCAGTTAGGACACAGCAATACTACATTGAACCTCAGCTCCCTGGCCGATCGACGCCGCACAATCTGTAGAATATTTGCAGAATCGCTCTTGAACTCTGACTTTCGTGAATGGCTGCCCCCAGTAAGGCTTAATATCTCTGGTAGAAGTACACGTTCTGCACACAAGTTTGACACTCCATATTGCCGCAGTGTCAGAACGGTACAAAAAATCGCCCATTCCGCACATTGTTCTCAGCTGTTATGCTTAGGTCACATTTCCAAACCGGGGCCCGGCCGGGCTGTTTGTACGAACGAAAAATTAACTATTCTTATCAAGAATATAGAGAAATAGAGCCCATGATTGTTATCAAGAACTTTTCGATGTTTTCTTGTCTTTTGTATCGTAGTTGTCGTTCCCAAAAGCTGCCCGGCCGGGCCCCGTGTGGGAATTTGTGACCCCAGCATTAAACGTTAGTAATAAATGCAGTTCTTCCCTGCTTTTACTTATCATAAGAGGGCATAGAGCGAAAAGTTCGGCTAACATTGACCTTTATAGGCATTATTATAGCTCTCTACCGAATTTGTGTGATTATCGTGTAAATCATGCAATTTTTAAACCATTAGTATTGTTTAACGTCTAATTTTATGAACTTTAAAAACAACTCAATTCAGACTTTCGTCTGCTTAAGTTGTTTGAATAAAGATTGATTGATTGATTCTCACCTCGAGAAATTTTAAGAAATTTTTGATGGACATGAAGACTCATTCTTCAACTATTGGTACCGATTTATAAACGTAATGGTAAGTATTCCCGATGAATGTCTGTACTCGAGTACGGGATCTTTCACTCGGCCGCGGTATAGAAAATTGTCAAGACTCAAATTGAATATATAACAGGTTTAACTATAAGTGAAATAGGGAATAGGAGATTCGACATAAAGTGGTCCTTTCGGTTTAGACGTTCTTATAGGGGAATTATTCTTCTATGTGTCAATGACAAGCACGAAAGATGGGATGAAAAAGGTAACCAACCTTTTACAGACGAAAAAGACCTGATACATGTAGCGATACCTTTTCAAACGTGGACACCAAAGGGGGGGATGTATTCTTTCAAATAAGGACATTATTCATAATATTAGAACTATATGTTTGACCCATGTGGATATTAGGTGATATGAGGTAAATTGTATGTTGTCAGGCTCAAAAGCTACAGAAGGGAATCGGGTCACTCGATAGGTACAATGTACGTCAACTGTTGAAACTGTGTTATCTAACACTTAGTAACAGGTTGAATGCTTTGTTTTGCATGAATGGGAAACCAATATAACACTGTTACAGTAATAATTATGTATCTCAAGGCATAACTTACCAGTTGACGTGTGGAAACAGAAGGAGCCAGTAGAAATAGATAAAACCCCTCCTGGTCCTGTGCCGGGGTTCGAACCCAAGGCCCCCGGGCACCAGTCCAACCTTCTAACCACTCGGCCGAAAAGGTCTAGACCCATCGGCCAGGTCAGTTGGTAGCGCCTTTAAACCCCCAACTGTTACAGACGAATGTGTTGAGTAGCACAAGTATGAGGGCCTGCAAGGGGGGGTAGTGATTACGAATTACGCAAAATTTTCGCCGCCTATTACGAATTACGTTAAACTTTCAGAGCTGATTACGACTTTACGATTTGCGGCTAATGTCCAATTACGAATTACGTTGATTTTTGGGGAGGCTGCCTACGAATTACGAAGTCTAAAACGGCCTGATTACGCCTTACAAAAAAGGGCTTGCAGGCCCTCAAGTATAGCCACAATGAATTACTGAATGATGGATTATGTACACTTTAGTCTAATTTAGTAATTATACGACTATACCAATTTGGTGTGTTGGTTCTGGTTGATTTTTGGATGCAAAGAATTTAATCAAAAATATAAATCAAGACATCATATACTTCAAACTTCCTGTACTCACTCGCTATCTGGTTTATCATCTGTTGTTCCGGTGCTCTCAGTCTGATAGTTAGAAGTGCTTAGTAATAGTATTTGACTAGTTGGGACACCCTGGCTTCTTTGTAAGCCAAAATAAATAAATAAATAAATAAATACAGACATCTTATAGTATTGGAGCAGACAGCACTATTACATGAGGCCATAGAAACCTAGAACCTAGAATCTGGAATTTGAAACTGTCAAATAGTTTCTGTACATTGTCAGATATACAATCCTTCACAGTTTGCTACTGAGACAATCTCTCACTTTTTCGTCTGTTCCCTTATTACTGACTTGTCTACATTAAAAAAATATATTTTTTTACTACATAACATTGTAGATTCTATATCTAAGTATTAAGTAACACTTCATGAGTACAAATACTGACAGTGAAGAAGAATAGGCTCCACATTGTACCTAGTACATGTATGGGCCTTCATGGGTACCATACCTGACATATACAGGTACTCACTTCCTCTTACCCACAAGGGTCTGAAAGAAAATGGGATTAACCAGCTGAAACTAAATTGACAAGTCAGCTTTCTGCTTTGACCTAATTTTCTCATGTACCCATCTGCTTAGCAGGATAGACCTGAGTGATAAGACTCAGGTCTCTCATTATGCCCTCTAATGCTCACATTTCCGAACCGGGGCCCAGCTGGGCAGTCTTATGGAACGAAAAGTACGATATAAGCTTAGTACGAACAAGGAAACATGGAGAAGTTTTCTATAATCATCATGGGCACTATTCCTGTATATTCTTGATATGAATTGTTTTTCGTTCATACAAACAGCCCGGCCGGGCCCCGGTTTGGAAATGTGACCTTAGGGCATAAGCAGGTATACTGAGCCATTGATCACAATTCATAAACACTTGAAGTTATAATTATTATATTTCATGGATTGATGATCATGAACAAGCTGTTTGCGTAGATGTAGCTGTTTTTTTTAAATACATCTTTCTCTACTTTCCATATAGGTCACAGGAGATCATGCAGGATTTTTGGTGAAGCTGACATGTCACCCAGGCCAGAAGACCGGGTATGTATACCTTGAAATATCAGATAGGAGTTAAACATGTCCCATACAAGTGCTACACATTGAGTCAGAAGCAAAAGTCTACAGGCAATAAATAATCTTGATTTTGAAACTATGTTTTAATCCCTTTTTTAAGGTTTATTAGATTTTAATGAGTCAAGGATAATGTTAATATTTTGCCATGAAAATCAAGTGAGAACGATTTTTGTCATTGTACATTTCGTTAATCAAGCAGATTGTTATAGCCCTTAAATGTGACTGATATTATGCAGACAACTGTGCTATAATTCAATAGTCTTTGACTTTGAGTTTGAAAGAACAATCAGGACTAGACTTAGAGTACAAATTTAGGTTCATAATTTTCATACATGTATTTACATTCATTTGGAGTATTAGTATCGCCATGATGACAAATGACAGTGGAAAGACGAGTACCAGTATAGATATACTGTAGGTTACAGTACTTAATAGATATATGACTATACCCACATCCATAGTTGTAATCATGTGTTACATACTCACAAAGAGATAATACTTTAAGTTACATTAACTGACACAAATCTGGCATGGACCAGACTAAGTGTTTCAGATATTTTAAATACCTGTCCATGTCATGCACTTTCCCTGTCAAGATATTTCCCCATTGGTGTGGATATTTTTCTGTGAGTGTGTAAGTTTTCACCTTGTGTACAATCTGTTGTTGCTGGCATACAGTCGTGTGAATTCCTGTGATTACTGTTAGGAATTCTAAGATTGATGTGCCTTTCATCAAAGGTTTAAGCAGTTTCTGTTCCTTAGGCTAGCAGGAAAGGCCTAAAAAACAATCCCTCATCAACAATTTCACCTTGCTACCAATTGACCTATAACTTTTTTCTTCCCTCTGATCATATCCCAGCCTTAACTACAATTTGAACATTTAAAGTTAAAGTGAGACTAGAGTTCCAGGAACTCATACTTAGTAACTACAAATGATTTTGGCCTTGATGAATGTCAACAAATTCAATACATATTATAGAAATATGGTCCTGATTCGAATAAGTTATGTTAACAGTGTTCACCTTCAGTTAACTTCCAAATTCCACAAGTTTTAAATTCCCAGCAGTTACCACTTTGGAATTATAGCTTTTTCTCATTACTTATGCAAACCAGGCCTTCATTTCCATAACCAGTATCTGTTTATGTTCCTCTCATTCATAATTACATATAAGTTTAAATAGTCATATCATGGAAGGTAGCATATTTACAGAAATTCCTCATTAAGGATGAAAATTAGAGCCTTAATTGCATAACTATCATTTGATTATGTCAAGCATCATTTGAGCTGATAACCAGAGCCAGCTGCAGGTGGGACCAAACTCAAGTCACTTTTTTCCCTATCCCAAGAGGTACCAAAATTCATAACTACTCTACCATGCTCAGGTCATGAGATATCAAAGCTGAAAGTTCAGCTGCTGTACCATAACAAGCTGCCAGAGGCCCCAAAATCTAATCATTCCATTAGGTATTCACCTACCAAGTATGAGGGCAAGACATAATTCATCTTAGCCTTCTCAAGTTGTGTTAACACACACACACACACACACACACACACACACACACACATGCACACACACACACACCGTGACACACACACATACACACACACATACACACACACATACATGTATACACACACACACACACACACACACACACACAAACACCAATAAAAACATATTATTATTTTTTGTAACATTCTTGGCAAAGGTAATGGTTCTACAATATATTAAGGCGTTAACGGTATACCTATATGGGTACAAGTCTTAACTTACCCATTCAGAATTGTGATATAATGAATTCATCTGTTTCACACAGGGTAAGGTACATCCCAGTTGGTGCCAGGAGGGACACATTTTGCAGTTATGCAAATCTCACAATGGGGGACCAGGACTGGGGGTGCCTCACAACAAGCATGCCAGACATGTCATTCAGATCCATGCTTGTTAGGAAGCAGCTGGAATTCGAGAAAGGCACTCAGCTCAAGACAAGAAGGGGAACCACAGTCGTGGGGAAGGTGAAAGATGAAGACATTTGGATATTCAACGATAAGGTGTGTGCCTAATATACTAGTAGTTAAAATCCTATTATCACTAAATACATGAAAAAGACCAACTGAAGGTGTAACAATGGAGGGACAGTGCAACACCTGTAAATGAAACCCAGTCAGAAGGGTGATGAATATCTAACTTTAAAGACTGCAAGTTGGTAATTTGATTTGGTAAGATGATTTGCAAGAAAGGAATCTGCAGGTACAATGGAATAAACCTAATATATATAAGTCTCGCGAGAACACGAAACTAGGTCAAGACTTGTGTGGATACTAACTGTTAATTATACGTGACTGATGAACCTCTTCAATGTTTGTGGTATTCGGCGAATACCGTCTAATTGGCAGCAGGCGTAACCTAATCTGCCCATCCGGCACCAGCCGCATCTGGCATCAGTGCATCGCTTCCCTCGTGCCCCGGTCATTCGCTCTCAGCCTGAGTTAGCGGCAAGACGATCAGTACCTGACTGACACGTTTTCCCACCCTCCCTACCCACTGAAATTATCTTTATATTGTACCATTCAAGTAACATAACATTGTTCTGTCCTCAGGCGGGGACTTTGTTTCCCCCATATGTATCCGTATAAAAATACATGGAATTTTAAAGTTACACTGTGTCACTTTTTCAATGCTCTAGGTCCAGATAAAAGCTGAAGAGAATGAGAAAGGGAAAATGACTGTTTCACGAGTGCGGCCTGATCAGCAACAATATATCCTGTTGCCATTGCAACACAATGTGTGGACGGCAAAGATTAGCCTGCCACTATCCCTGTCACCAATGAAGGAAGTTGTTAAGGTGAGTAATTAAAGTTTAACCTCCGTGAAAAATGGAGGTATTATTTGTGTTTTTTTTTTGTTTGTTTGTGTGTATGTGTACATGCTTTGGTTCTGATTTGCTGGTGGCATTTTTCGTGTCTGGAACATTATGTTGTTGGGGTCACAATTTATCAGGGGACGATTGCATAGCTTGAATCTTACCCCTGCCATTACTGCCCCATACACAGTAGAGTAACTTTGTAATGAATCTTCTGAAAAGTTGTCTCATAAGCTATTTAGAAACTTACTAACTGAAGGATTATATCTCATTATGACTTTGCCAGCTAAAATTTGACATGGTACTGAAGTTAGTTTCCTATTTTTCACCAGGTGATGAGGAAAGCGTTCCAGCACAATTTCATGCCATCCATGTATGTTATGGGACATGCAAACATGTCAATGCATGCTGAGCTTGTGGCAAGCAGGTTTGACAGCTGCCCTGTGACAGTGGCAGTAGGGCCAAGCGGTCTGGGCAAGACCATGGCGCTGAAGACTGCCCTCAGCATGATTGGTAAGCTAAGTGTTTCATACTTGCTAATTATCCAATGTTGTCTAAAACTACAAAAAAACAGTAACTGTTTTTTTGTAGTTTTAGACAACATTGGATACTGTTACTATGTTTCTACTAAGCTCACAAAACTCATCATACACTTGGATCAGTGCTAGATATTTAGTGTATTTGGTCTAAAAAGAAATCAGATAAATCAATTGAATCAAACAAAAAAAAAGGAATTAAGAAATATTTATTATGTAAATCCCAAATCTTTACTACAAATTATACATGCAATCCTTACCGCATGCTAGGTTTTTTTGTTCCATTTTAAATTGGGAATTGTACGAAGAGTAACACCAAATGTGGTACATGATTCAGCATTAATTTTCTCAAATGTTAACCATTTCTTTTAAATTTTTTGTTGTTGTTGTTTCCAGGTATTGGTGAGAACGGCTACCTACGGCAGTTCAAAAGGGAGGCTGTGGTCTCCCTGGCCAGCAGGACAACGCTGGGCTGCTTTATGGACGACCCACACACCTTAGAATCCAGGAAAGAGGCAGCAGTCGACTTCTATGGAATGGGGGGCTTCTACACCCTGTCTAGGGGACTGGAGGCTGCAAGGTGTGGGTTTCTGATGACTGCAAACCACCCTCTGGAGCACCACGAGGAGAGGTCAGTTTTATCTTCATTCTAGTAAAAAAATTCTGTGTCATAGCTTCCAAGTGCATATTGGTTGCCTAAGTGTTGAATATGTACTATTAAATTAAGGGTAAGTGTCATGCCCCAGGTTAATTAATATGGTGTGATATTTTGTCACTTGCTATTATGATAATAATAATCACCAAGTAAAACTGCCAAGTTTTCAATGCAAACTTTGGTGGTTATAACATTACTGACAAGGCCTTATCAAAAAGTTTCCAAACCTGGTGATCTTTTGTAAACCATGGAAGACTTAATGTCCCACCTTTTCCAAAATCTGTGGGTTTTGGGAAGTTAAAAGAAGAATAGTTTTTCCTTTGTCTGTAAGTTTGTGGAAATTGTGATAAATTGTAGAAGTTTGAGTAGTCAACTCATTTCGAGCATTGTTATGGTTTGAACAGTTTGAGATAAAATGTCTTTCGTCTTCAATATTTACAAATTCTTTCACATAGATGTAGTCTAGCTTCTATACCTGCCTCTCTCTATTTCCAGAGGATGGGCGCTAACTCTAATTTTGCTTAGATGGCTTGAGCGTAGTTTAAAATCTGCAATGTCAAGGTAATGATTCGCTCTACATGTATGTTGGAGGTTTTACATTTTGCGTAAAATCTTAACTTGCAACTATCAGTTGACAAAGTATGAAAAAATGTTTGTATATGCATATCTGTAAGTCTCCTCAGCATTTTTGCAACATGTTCAGTTAATGGAATGCCACAAAAAGGACTATCCATTGTGATCTAAATCATTATGGCTGATTGCAGACCTTTGTCTGATTCTAAAAGTGATCACAACATCATCAGCTTACAATAAACAAGAGACATAATAAGATTATATAAAGTAGGTGGCATACATTCTGAATTGTCTAACTCTTTCACTAAATCATTAAGTAATAAATTAAAAAGGGTGGGGCTCAAGTTACACCCCTGTCGGACACCCTTATCAGACAAATGGCGGTGTGAGTCCAGATTTTGTTTTGACACTGACAGGTTTCGGGTTTATTATATGCACTGAGAAATAGATGAGTCATTAATGGTATTATCTTATAGCCTGGGGCCCTTCCAGAACTGACAATGCAGCAAACTGTGATTTCTTTGTTGTGGTTTGTGAACAATGTGGCCAAATTAGTTGTCAGTGCAAATCTAAAGTGACTACTGTGCATGCTTCAAAATACATTTGTACACAGAATGCACTGACAAACTGTAAAAAGCAGGATCATCATATTAATGATTTTGATCAATGTAACAGTTAACACATTCACATAGTATTACTTAATCTACAGTACATGTATGGCAAAAAAAGAAATCTTTCATAGAGAGTAAAGGGGACCAAGTGACAAAACTAATCATTTCTGTTTTTGTTTGATCTTTAAGGGACCTGAGAAGGCTGCTCTACGTACCATTTGATGGGCGTAAAATCAGTGATACAGGTGGAGCAGAGGCCAGAGTACAGCTGAAGGAATTGAGAGACCAAGAGCGCCTATCAGCTTGTATGCGGACTCTGGTCATGACGGGGGTCACGTTCAGGGAAAAGGGCTGGAAGAAAGTGCTGAGACAGGGAGAGGAGTGGGCGAGAGACAACCCAAATGTGTTGAGGGACACTCTGGTGAACTACAGTGTCCTACACTGGTTCACATCCAAGGTGATCATGAGTTGCGCTGTCTAAGGCCTGGTTTACATGGGGCAAAAATATCATTTGACATGCGTCGAATGACGCGTGGCACCGCACTGCAAGTTGTTGGTGACAGATTTAAGCATGTAAACATTACCTCCGCCACTGACGCGTGCAGGTGCCTCACATCAATTTTCCTCTCGCACCTCTGGATGTTCCACAGAAAAACCAATGTGTGGTGAAATGTGGCCTTCGATGCAGGTCAAATGATATTTTGCCCCATGTAAACAGGGTCTTAGTTTTCATTCCCCCATAATAAGGAAAATGTACTTAATTTGGAATGGATCTAATATTGATCTTAGAAATGAGGACGAAAAATAGAGAGGGGGTTGCAAATATTTCTTCAAAGTGTACAATTTAGATGTTAATCTTAACATCCCTGGACACAATGTTGAGGCAGTCGATTTGGTGTTATTATTATGTTAATGACCCATTTCCACAAATTGCCAAGTGCCAAATTCCTCAAGTGTCAGGAGCAACCTAGATCATATCTAATACTCCTTAAATCTCTGCATAATTAATTGACACAGCTGTTCTCTGCATCTTGAATTCTAGATTTGCCACAGGTTTGAAGTCCCCCAAGAGGAGGTGGACTCCTTTTGGAAGGAGAAGGTCCTGCCCTTTGTTCTGACACATATGCAGCAACCTACTAGTAGTTGCCTGGTGAACCAAGACCCACCATCTGTGCTGGAGACAGTCCGGGCGGACATTGCCATGTGGATAACCACAAGAACTTATGAGGTGAGATAGTCAATCATATTCAATTTGCTTGTGTTCCCTGAATGCCATAAATTTAACATTGTTGTTAAGCTGTAGAAATTTACATGACAGTGTATTACTATTGCTGTAACATCTCACCCTTGACATGTCCACTACCTCCTAGCATGGGTTGTTGTGCCTGATACAAACTTAAACATAAATGAAGAGCAACAGCAATAGGATTTACATGCATTTAGGAAAAGGGCAACATAGATGACTTGCAAGGTCACGATGTATTTGGGTTTTATTAGGCTTTATAGTTTTACACATTTGTGATCAAGCTGCCTTGTTTACCTTGTATAATACTTAAAATCCATTTAATTACATTTTCAAGTCTATCAGAGTAAGTTGAAGAAGATCTTAGTAAGTAGAACATAATCATTGGCAAAGCGTAAATTAGCCTTCCTAATACAACTGATGATTATGGCCTGGTTACTATTATATAATAGTAATAAGATCCAATAACTGAACTAAGCCAGTGTGCTAAATATATCTTTCATAAATCTTTAAAGGAGCTGAAGGATGCTGTGAGGATGAGTTCAATGAAGTATACGAAGAAGGGACCCACTCCACGGATCAAAACCTTGATGGTGACAAGTGAAGCACTGTCTGAAGCCTCCCCAGACTTCCCCCTGAGCACCATTAAGGAGCATTTGAAGGCCAGTGGTGAAGGATTGCCAGAGACTGTTCCCTACAAGGTCAACAGGAGGAGCAAGCGATTTGTAGGGTTCCGGTGGGAGAGTTTTACCAAGGATCAACAAGAAAACATTGAGAAAGGTACTGGCCTCAGACTGTTTTAATTATAATACTACTACTGGTACTGTGTCTTGATGAAAGTTGTTACTGTTCATTAAATATTGTCTAGATAAACAATTTTGTTTACTAAACACTCTGAAACTCATTAAATTAAGATGACTTATTATAAGATGTGAAACAAAATATGTCAACCATACAATCATCTCTTAAATACCTTTACAGCACTACGTGATGAGACAGAAGAAGAAGAGATGGAAACAGATTGAACAAGGCAATCATGGTATGTAATTGCAATCTTCATTCACCTTGCTGACATCTTTACCTTTAATATTTAGAAAGTTTAATATAAATTTTGTGGGTATGTGTGTGTGTGTGCGCTTACTGTCTGGATGTCTGAGTGTGTGTTTGGACGCATAAAGAGTGACATACTGTATGTATGGAAGCCATGGCAGAAGCAGAGAATTAGAGCGAAACACCCTCCCTGGAGAGTATATACAGCTTAATGAAAAAGGTGCTGATGAATTTTAATGATATCTTTATGATAATGATGATTGCATGAATTTTGACTCTATTTTTCAACTGTAATAATTATCTATGTGACAACAAATTAGCATAAAAATCACTTACATTAACGGATAATAGGTCAAAAGGCTTATAAGAGAATTAAAATTGTTCAGCAGGTATTATCTGTTTTGAGTAAAATGGTATGTAAATTATTATGAACCCATTTTGTTTTCAATAACCTGATAATTCCCTTTTTGATGTCTTTCCAGGTCTGGAGGAACATTAGCATGCCGTGTGAATGAAGTAAGACCATCAGACATCGCCCAACCCATCACGCAGTACATGATTGTAGTCTTCCTGAAGTTAAAATTATAACACTGACTCATATTTTCTTTCAAAGTATAGTTTATTGCAAACTGTTGAGAGCATGAACTCCATATGCAAACAAGCAAAGAAATAAAAAAGTAGGATTATTCTTTATGCATGTATAACTAGAAACTAAAAGTTAACTACATGTAGGAGGGAAAGTACTTCTAAATGTGTGAAAAGGCACTATGTTATTTCATTGAAGAACTTACTTTTCTTTGCAAAGTTCAGATTTAACTATCATGAAATATGCTTGTGGCTTCCACGATATGCTTCGAAATGTTTTTGCATTCTTTAACAAACTTGTAGGAAGAAAATATGTTTAGTTTGTCTGTTCAAAGAGAACTTGGTTAAGTTGACAGGAAGTTGCCACTAAGTCTTATTGTTTGATATAGAGTGTAATGTATTTCTGACCTTTATCATATTTAAGAAAGTACATCGTGCATAAGAGAGTTATGATGCATACAACAGATATGATACAAACTATTGTACTGAGGATGACTGCACGTGGTAGGGTCAGAAGCACATATATGGGGTAACACATTTTGATAAACCAACGTTTTAAGGAAGACTGAATGTGCTTACTAATAGTTGATTTGTTTCAAACGCTTGACTATGCACTGTGAACTTGGCTACCAAACATACCTAGTATAAATAACAACTTACAGTATGGTTGATTAGAAAGCCTTTTGATCCATTTGTGGCAGCCTGGTAAATAATCTCAACAAGCTATCTTATGGGACCAGGTTGTTTACCTGCCATTAGTGTTAAGTGCTACTGAGCATATCAAGACCCTCAGCTAGAGATTATGAATATTTTATGTCATAATTCATAAGCGGTTTTGACTTGTTAGTTTTGACTGGTTAGTTTAGCAGCAGTGTTGGTGTTTGTCCTGATCTGCATAGGAGATATTAATTGGTGTTTGTCCTGATCTGCATAGGAGATATTAAAGGAAACTGCCAAGGAATGTAGAGTATGTTTGAGTCATCCTTAGTTTACATTAATTTTGTATATTTACTGTTTTTCATGCCTTGAAATTCCTATTGTCCCAGCACTGTCCCAAAAATAAATTTCAGCTGTCCCGAAGTGAGGATGAACTGTCCCAACCTGTTTTTGGGGAAGTATTGACTTCAACTTGAAGTCAACTTGCTTATATTCACTCCCAAGTGCACTATTATTGCAGAATAGACTATCACAGAAAATTTCTGGGGACTTTTCCGGAGTCAAAAGCCAGGACGTGTGCCTTATAAACAAAAGAAGGGCTGACAGTCTGATGATAACTATTTTTCTATTGTCCCCAGAATGTCCCAATGTGTCTTTTTAGTTGTCCCAGTCTAAATTCTGTGGTCAGTGGCCACTGGACCACCTTTACTTTCAAGCCCTGGTTTATCCTGTCCTGACCATAATTTTACAACAACATTGATGCAAAAAAAACTTTACCTTGAATGACTTTACCTGAGGTGTTGACTATGATTTGCAACATTTACAGCATTCAGACTGAAGCATGTTAAAATTGTTCACATTTTTTAGTCAGGCTACTACTTGCAGGTTCATTACATCTAATCAACAATCTACACTAACTTTCTTGTAAAAATATTCTGGTTGTAGTGGGATGCTCACTGGGCAACAACTGAGGTAAACACTTTGGAAGGAAATTTCCTTGATATGCAAAAGTCTTTGGCCAGCAATGGTGAAGAAAGAGAACAAAATGGATGTGCTCATAATGCTGCATTACATTTCTGTTCCAAGTGTTATTAGATACGAATATATGCAATGCCTTGTACTTTATCAAAAGAAAAGGGTAAATCTTTCCACAAATATATTCGACTAAACTGCAAGCAGACTTCTAATACATTATTACAGTCCATGACCTTCAGAGATTGAAACATATAATAATTTGCTATGTGATGTGATTGCAAGACTTTAGTAAAAAGTTACACTTTGACAAAAACAATCACAAGAAGTAACGGCCTCGTAGCATGAAATTAGCATTCAAAAAGCGTGTTGTTGCATTCTTTGTAAGACATGCGTGTATGACATTTCACTTACAAATTGACATCTATTAATGAACTGATGGTTACTTTGTGCATAGTCTTATATCTTGAATTTTTGTTAGAAACAGCTAAATTCATTTTACAGTCCCTAACCACAATTGCTGGACTAAAAGTTCTAAAGGCATCCAGTGCAATTTTCATGGCGGCAAAGTTGTAGGTTATTTCCTAATACCATCCTACATGTACATGTTTACATCAGATTCAGTTTTTCATACTTTTATAGCATTTATTAAGACCTTTTCAAGTAAACCCCAAGATGTATCCTCTATTATCTGGGTACTACCCTATAAATCAGCCTAGTAGGATCAATCGGTAACCATTTTCCCCCATTCCAACAATTGCTGAGTAGTATTTGCTCCAAGAATGCCAAATACACATGAGGATAGTGCTGTTTCAACTTAGTGTGTACATAATTCACTTAGATTTCGAAATATCTGATTTTCAAATCCATAAAATGCATTGGGCACCTTTTTCCAACATTCACTTCTGACTATTTGCATTGTATTGTGCATTAAATCTTGCATCTCAGCACTCAGAGGCATTTATAAATGGCTGCTTTGCAATGTTGGCATGCGATTTTCATCTGATTCAGTATTTTCATCAAGTACATGTAGTGCCATCAAAAACAATGGTGTACTAAATCAGATGTAATTCAGTGGTGAGAATTTAACAGCTTCCTCACTTTCTTGTAACATTAAGACATGAACTAGCTTAATCAAGGGATGAATTGATCAACCACAGAAATAAAATATTATTCTGTCCTGACTGCCAGACTGATGCATGGAAAATGTAGTTTTAAATGGTCTGGATGATGTACTGGGGGCCTCAAGAGCCCGGTTTGCATGGAATTCAAGCATGTGGTTATTTTGTAGGTTGGTGGGTGAATCTTAGAAATCTTAAAAGAACAGTGGATAGATTGCGAGACAGTGTTTTTGGTACGTCAACATACAAGTCGCTCTGAGTCTGAGCCTTTGCATTTTAGTGAGCATTTTGTAATACCCTTAATCACTGGGCAGCTCATAGACCTGGAATTGTGTCAGCTGTCAGTTTCATCTATATACTTAAAATAATAGACCATCTTATAACATTATCTAAACAATGTGCTACACTACACAGCAACACAACCCACTGCTTCATATGTCCCATGATTCATGGACACTGCAGTGCACTGTTCACTTCAAATTTTCCTTGACAACCAACTCACTAAAACATGCATGACAAACTGTTCTACAAATAACAAAATTGAACATTACATGTACTGTGTGTAACAAAAGCCTAATTCTGGCATTATATTTTCAAACCCTTGTCTTCATGCACCGTGTCATGACAAAATAACTAACACAATTGTCCAGCAACGTGATGAGGGGAGAGGCTTCAAGACTATGGTAATAAAATTTGAAAGACTTCCCTGAACACTTCAATCACAACTTCTTAAAGTACCCGATGTACATCAGATGTACATGTAAAAATAAAGAAATAAAGAAAAAAGAATAAAAAAGTACCATCATTTAACAACATAATGCTAATTATAGCCTTATTTACATAGTCAATGACACTAGATAAAACACATATTTACAAAGCACAATAGGGTATGAGACCTCCAAACTCTGTCTTACATGAAAGACTTAAAGAAGTACAATGTAAGTTCAGTTACAGCAAGTTTAGCACCACCAGTTCCATGCCATACATTGTAATTGAGGTAAATCCCACCAAAGCATTTGATAGTCTCAGACTTGAAAGGCCTCAGGAAGAATTGGCACCAATAGGTCGCTTAATGAGGGGAAGAGGAGAAGACTTGCTGCCCTGATTTCAGGGCCCTGAGGCAGACATTTTCAGGGCTCAAGATATACATGTATGAGTAGTCTTACTAGTAATACACATCATGTACATTATTAACTACAACAAAAACCTTACACAGTATGTATTATACTATATTGTTGAGGTTGACTGATCTAGCCTGAAGTTCATCCCAGAGTGTTGTTCTTCCTCTTCTTTGTCAAAGGCTTGTTCATACTCCCAGCTCCTGTGGTGCAAAGGAATAGCTATAATGTCAATTTGACAATCAACAGTTACAGTTGATAATTTTTTTTCTTAAGTTTGCATATGTAGTACCATAATTTGGCTCTCTCTATAGTACATCCCTCCCTCCCTCCCTCATTAGGCATCCTTTGAATTTTATTGTACTAACTTGGCATAAACACACAAAGACATTGCCTCAACAATATAATATAGAATCACATTGCATGGATCCTGTCAAAAATATGAAAATTTGTATTAATGACAGGGTGATCCTTAAAAACACTATGGGGAGTTCGACAACACTCTTACAGAAAAGAACTCTATGGGGAGTTGGAGCACTACATGGGGGTTTGGAAAACACCTAATATTGAAATTACAGGAGGGCTTTGGTAATACTTGTTACTTAATAGCATTGTATGGGGGGGGGGTAAGTATTTAATGAAAGGCACTTTGGGGGGGTTGGAGAATATTTTACTTAAAAGTATGGTACGGGTATTAGGGACTACATGGGGGTATTGAAACACCAAGTCATATTGATATAACATGGAAAAGGTTGAATGGAACAGTCCATTTTGGAACAAAAGAAAATGGACAGAAAACTGTATTTGCTCCCGAGCAAATGTCTGCCTTTCTAGTTACCTTCACCAAGAAGGTTATGTTTTTTGTGGCCGTGTGTGTGACACGTGTCTGTGTGTCTGTGTGCGTGTCTCACAGCAGAACTCGAGAAGGCTTAGATGTATTATCTTGATATTTGGTAGGTGGGTAGGTCTCGATAAGAGCTCGAAATGATTAGAATTTGTTATAGTATTGCAGCAGAACCTCCGTTTTTGATATCTCCTGATCTGTACTTGCAAGGGACATAAATTTTGAACTGTAGGTAGCTCTTGTGCTCCGCAAGAAGTGACGCAAGTCCTATAGCAGTTTGTTTGGGTCCGAACAGCAGCCACATTTGTTTGAAAATGTTTGAAGCAGGATAACTCAAGAACCAGTTATCAAATTGTCATGGTTTTTGGTATGTAGGTAGTTTAAGTGATACTTGACATTAAAAAAAAATCATTATAATTATGCAAATCAGTATCTAATTCCTCCATGTGAAATACCGATTGTCACAGTTAAAATACGTGTACAAACAGTAAGTACTAGCACAGATACAATATATGTTTGGGGGATGTAATGCCTGTGTTCATACCAAGTGATTCCTCAAAAGTGCTGATCAATCTTCCATCAAGAATGTTCTCGACTGGCTCCCATGTTCTGAAAGAAAGAAATATCGAGGAGCATCAATAACTCTGAGATTCAAAAAGAATTCTGCTTCTGTAATTGTGTAATGTTGCAATAATGTACAACATTGAACCTAGTATCAGCATTTTCAAAATCAAAGCAAGAGTGGGAACATCAAAACATGTCATAATTGGAAGCATACCGAATGTTGCTATCCCTCCACTTCACCAAGTACTCTTTAGTTCCCTGTGGCAAAAAAGGATACATATATATTCATATAACTATCATACTGATATCACCATATCTACAAAGAAAACAAGATTTCGTAGAATTCAGGCCCCCATGGAATATTTTGAGTTATCTAAAGGTGTGCAGGAATTATATTTATAAAGCATGAAATTCCTTCTCGTCCCAAACGTCTTACATCAGCTTTACGGTTGGTTCTTTCCAATCTAGCCATGTAATACACCAGGAATACAAATTTCCTTGTTAAATAAACAAATTACAACAAAACGTGCATCTCAAGCTAATCACAATTTGCTTTCATGACCCAAATCCTGATAATCCAAGGCAAGTTATTCTCTGTATGCTTGTTTCAGATTACTTTACGTTCTATATTCAGAAGGTGCACAATTAAATGGTAATGAAATAGTTTGATGATATGACTAATGACAAGAATGAAGACTGTACATTTCTGATACGTTGTTCTAACAGTTGATCTGCTCCGTAAATTCCAGTTTCCCAAGTCTTGTCTGAAAGATAAATGCCAGACAAAGAAATATTTAAGACATGTGAATAAAACTTCATGCCTAAGTGAGGAATACTGTTAGCCATTGTGATTTTACTTCAATCCCATGGGAGTAAGAAAGGTATTTTAAGCTTGCTTGCCAATTGTCTGCTAATGTTCAGTATCAATACATTCAACATGTTACAGCAGTGTGACTTTAATCTTTGTGTCCATATTAATTCAATAGACCATTTCTTTGACAAGCTTCAGTTTTTCGAAATATTTGTCCATGCATCAGGCCTGAAAGCTCAGAACATTTATGTCCCTGCTCAAACACAACATAGTGTCACGTCCAAGCTGAAATGTAGGTAATTGCTATTGTAGTTTAACATTATGAAATTGAATCATGCATCTTTGGAAATGTACAAAAATCTAACCACAAAAGCAGCATTTATCTTACCCTTCTGAACATTCATTGATTGTTGTACTCCTCTTTGTCTCTTACGGTGACCTGCATATTGGAAAAGATGATAAAAATGAACTTAAGGGATAAATATACATCTCTTTGGACAAAGATAACATGCGCAAGATCAGGACATAGGAAGTTTTTGAATTCTCCCCTTGAGGGAACATCATACTTTCCCTAGCCTTGAATTTGATTTCCTGATGCAAGCATCACTTCAATTTCAATGACCAATATATATATATACATGTATATTGTAGGTAAATTTTTCAGAGGGGCCACACTGTTAGCTGATCATCTGAACCAAGAATCCAAGAATGCCGTGCTGGTGGCTAATTAATCCTTTAAGCCAAGAGGACTACTAGTACTAGTTATGCAACAGTTAACTTAAGCTTACAATGTACAAAGCAGTAAGAGGTTAGGTCTCCTCATTACATTAGCTTAGGCCACACCAATTTGATTTGTTGCTTATCGGATTCGCCTGTCCATTTTTTCTGATTTGCAAAAAAAAAAAATTTTAGATTCTGAATCAACTCCAAAATGCTGAATGGAAGACATATTATGGCCCCAATGGTTGTAAAAAGTACTTTTCTCACTAGCTTTTCCATGTAACAATGAGGTGGTTTCATTACAAGTTCAAAATTTATTGTTTGAATTATAAACCAGCCTGGTATGTTAACTTCACGGCTCTTATCGTAACATTTCCTGCTATCATGGGGTGCCTTGGTCTGCTTTTTTTTTCATTTCGACATATTGGTTCATATTTCTTCTGAAAAAATCTGTGAACTAACAAATTAAATTAGTGTGGCCTAAAGAGGTGCATTATGCACAATGGAAAACCACTAGTCCTTAGCATAGAGCTCAGAGTAACGATAAATTTGTGGATGGATATGTCATATCTTGTAGGTCGATGACCTACATAATTAAGTATATCAGCAGTCACATACCCTTTCTGGACAAGCCGACAGCATGCTTGGCATTTTCAGCTCTCCTGGTCAGAATTTGGTGTCTTCGTTTGATGTGCTCCACAGTGAACTGTTTTCTCAGGAACTCGCAACTTTGTGGAGATTCGGACTGCTTTAGATGGAAGTCGTCCTTTTTGGAAAAGAAGCGTAGAATGTGTCCTTTTTGCTGCATGTAATTCCTTCCAGACATGGGTTTACTGTCCATCCATTCCTTCGATCTTTTCCGCTGGGCTCTTTTCAGTTTTGCCGAATGCTGGAGTGCATTATCCACTACTCTTTGTCCATAGTGGTTTGTGCACCCTTTGCACCTACACAAGGATGTACATGATTGATGTTGCTTGGCACATGGACACCTGCTTTTGTAGTTTTGACTTTTGATGTTGTCATTGCATCTCTTCTTATGTGTTTTGTCGTTGACACCACAGCTGCAGGTACATAAACTCTGTGAAGTTGGAGGTGTGGCAGACAAGGCAGGCTCTGAAGGTAAAGTTGAACTGGCAGTGGAATCAAAATGCATCAGGTTGCTATCGAAAGCGAGGTAGATACATGCTCTGTCATCAACTACATTGGATGGGAACAATGGAATGATTGGTGTATTTTGGTTCGGAGTGACCAGGAGGATAGCCATGTTCAGCACATTTGACAATGTTTGTACCATCAAGTCCCCCAAGTCACCATCAAACTGATCTCGCAAAAGGAACCTCGGAGCCTCGTCCTGCAAGTTGATGTCTGGCACATATGTCTTATATTTATCTTCATTGTTTAGCCACTCATCTACCATGGTAGCTCTTAGACGAATGGCCAAGTTTTCCTGATTAATGGCACTTGAAGTTGAAGGCTGGATGTTGTTGAAAATGTCGGGAAAAAGGGAAGATAAGTGGTTGCAGACCTTTGTGCCAATGTCTTCATCTTCAAGCAGCTGTATCAGCTGGTAGCTAATAGACATGAACAGGCAGCTTCCATCAGCTTTGGAGGGTACACGTACCAAACCAAGGGCAGCCAGATTGGCATCAAGGTTGCTTTCATCATAATGATCATTTTGCTGCTCATCATTCATCATTTTGCTTAGAAGATCGATTCCACTGTCACATGCTAAGTTGGGATCAGCTGAGGCGGCATAGTTCTTCAGAAGATTGAAAACCCTAACTTTGCAATTGACAAGTTCATCTTGAATTTCGCTGGCGTTATTTGCATCTCCAAGTTTGTCATTTTCGGGTGAAGCATGTGACTGAGTGTTGTTAGAGGGCAGGCCAAACTCTTCTGAGGACTCCACATCGCAAAACTTCCGCTTGTATAGTGATGCAAGATGCCGGTTTATTGCATGTATGATAGTGAACATTAGGGCATATGCAAATGTGGGACTTATTTTGTTCTTGTTCATTCTTTGGTTCAACTTGCGGTGGAGGGCTTCATTTCTGATTGTGCCTTTTCCCGGTTCGATGTCAGACACACATCCCTTCTCTATGTGCTTCATCAGTTTCCTGACCTCGTCTTGAGCAGTTTTTGGGTAGACAAGCTTCCCTTTGTGTTCTTTCCTGCTCTTTTGCCACTTGTTTTGGAATTTCTTCATATTTTGTGCAATTTGCAATGGAGGAGGTGTTACCTTTGTCCTTTTTTGACCAATGTCCCCTTTCCCTCTAAACACCATGGAAAGGTCTCGTCTAATATGTCTTGACAGTGGGTGGTGCTTAGGGATAAACTTTGTTACTCTTTGAACAGCATGAAACAAATCTAGTTTTACAACAGTACCTTCACCAAAAACCCCTTCTATCAATTTTCTCCACTCGCAACACTGGTCTAGGAATATCTCTTGTACTTCTACATTCTGTCTCTCTAATCTCTCTTTGAGTCCAAGCAAAGATGCCTCTATCTCACTGAAGGCAGTCGATTTACACAACTGCCATGTTAGAACTTGGCCAATGTCATTTGTGACAGTACAGAGTGCCCTTATTTTGGTAAGATATTTTCCATCTACATTTACCCTAATGTGTTTAACACATTTAAATGTGTGATCAATACTAATCCAATTTGATGTTGTAGTGCCTTTAATGGAATGCTCCAAACCTTTCTTTTTTTCATTGAAAATACATTCGAAGCATCTTCTTAACATTTTTTCACCAGGAACTTGTGACATTATTGCCTTGATTCCATCTATGTGTTCATGTATATGGTGCTGGTCGGGATGAAGATCAAGCATGCTCAGGCTCCCCTCAATATGTGTTGTCCTACATCTTTTTAGCAGTCTCACACATTCCATGATGTCCATGCCAGTAGAAACCATGTCATATACCTCATTTGCAAGGGTACGTTCCAACCCATACTTGTGTGACAGCACAAATGGAACAGTGATGCTCGGCATTCGGTCTAAGATGTATTGTGAATGGCTCACAATACGATGTCCTAGTGGACACCTCAAGATTCTGCTGACAAGAAGTATGTTTGTTGTTTTCCCAAAAATGAGCATTGGCTGTTTGTTTTCAGTAGAACCATCCATGAACTTTGAGACACTCAACTGTTTTCCACATGTGCATTTGAGTTCATCAAACAGCCATGGGAATTGTGTGACCGGGTCCCAGATGAGAAGTTGTGGTGACAGAACATCGTCAACTGACTTTGGTCCCAACGTTTTTGCAGATTTCACTTTCTGCTTGATGTTGAGATGGAGTCTCTCACCAACATTCACACTGCACACTGTGTTAAGTCCTAATAGAAAGACAATAAGGAGGACATTGAACATCTTGAAGTTCATGGTCATCAATGCCTTAGTCCTCTTCAGGGGTTTATTCTAATGGTGATCCCAGGGAATTTTGTGCAGACAATAGTCACGTGTCTCCTACATCATCTGACTCACTTTGCCTCGTCAGGGTAGAGATCACGACTGTTCTTTCTCCTTCGTCTCCTTCATCCGCAAATCTGGTCTAATCCCAGCAACAACTGTGCGAAGGTGGAACACAAGCAAAATTGTATGGAAACTCCAGCAATGTCAGAAGCTGATGTGCGCCCGAAACGGAAGAGACGTCCTCTGGTACGTTACCAGGATGAGTAGGATCTCGAAGATGGCAAGCGCGACCTGGTTCTTCCACAAAACAGATTGACAGGAGCCCGACGACAGACTGATGGAGCAGGTAGCTGACGTCACAAGGAGAATAGAGGAACTCAAGCTTGATTTATCTTACTTGCAGGAGGAACAGGGTGCAACAGGAGCCTTTGATTAGTCCTCTTCAGGGGTTTATTCTACGGGGTTATCTGAAGGCAAGATATGAAAAATAAGATAAATCGAAAGGAACATCCAGACAATTAGGGTACAAATATGTATGATATGCTGTTGATATGCAAGTGGATCCAAATTAAATCATCAAAGTCAAGCTATATCATGATTTCATAGGTCCCTAGTGAAATCAGTCATAATGGGGGGGGGGGAGGGCATTAGCTTTCATGGGTGGGGTACATTTATATCCCATTTAATAACCCCTCCAAAATGTCCAAATTCTGTGATTACCTATAATACTGCAGGCGGAAGATGGTCTACATTACCTACTATACTCATCACATGAAAAGGAGCATCAATAGCTGTAAAAGTCAATGCAATTTGACAAGAGATGTACATATAACAGAATGTCAAAACAGGCTACATTTAAGTAGTACTACTTTATGTCATGCATGAATGATTACGAGATGGATGAAACATAAAGTTATATCTCTATAAAAAGAGAGAAGACCGAGAGCATAGGCCAAAGCTAGTTGTTTTAGGTTTAGATTTTAGTGTGTGTGCAGTTAGAGTTTATTGTTCTTTCCTTATTTTTAAAGTTTTTAATGTTTTATATAAACCATATGCAGTATTGAGAATTCAGCATTTATAATATTTTATTTCCAACTATAACTTTATAAACTCTTGACATTAAAAGAGGAATTGTCAGAGGAGCTTCATGTCTTTGTTTACTATTTCCATGATTTCCATAATTTTGTGTTTATCAATAGTTTTAATAATAATAATATCATAATGTCTTGAATAAAGTGAACAATATCATCATCAAAGGACAACATAAAAGAAACAAATGTCATCAGAAGCAGCATTACACATTGTTAGGGTCCTGTAACATTTTATTGCTGCACATCTGATTAGCCATATCTTCATGGAAACAACAAGTCACAATTCACAACTCTATACAACCTGCATATGCAGGTAGATGGAGTTGGAATTGTATAGGTATTTCAGATTGTTGCAGTTACCCTGCAACAGTCAAGTCCATGTTCCAAGTACATATAGCACATTTTTGTCTCCATTAAGGAGTAGTTTGCACCATACTACAGGCATGGGATTGAAATATGTTCTTGTTCTTTGTCAATGTCATGTTTCTTCTCCCTCCTCCTGTCATATTTCAGCCAAATAACATATTACATGGAGGCAGAGTTTGCAAATAGCAGACAATATTTTCTTGCATGTCCTGGACAACATATACAAGAAACAGACGTTCTGATGCAGTACCCAGGTCACAAACCAGGGGGCAAAAAAACGACCTTGACCCTGGTCTTCTCAAGAAATACCCACGTACCAGGTATTTTCGATAAAATGTACTCTCTCGCGGACCAACTCTGTCCAACTCTATTTGGTCAATTTGTACTGTTTCCAGCCGCCTCCCAAAGCCTCCTAGAGGCTAGTAGTAACACAACTGCACCATGTACGACCCTCTGCAGCTGGTAGACAGACTCCTACTCTCCAAGCAGAGGTTTGGGTTTAGGGGTATTTTTAGCGTGTTCTTACCTCCATGAAAAATGGAGATATTGTTTTTGGTGTGTCTGTCTGTTTGTGTGTGTTTCCACAACTTTGTAGTCAGTATAACTTCAGAACGCCTTAATGGATTGTGATGATATTTGGTATGTTGGTAGGTCTTAGGAAGATGAAGGTCAAGGTCAAACATGGCCTCCTGGTGGCTGACCTTGGTACTGCAGCACAACTTCCGGTTTTGTATATTTTGTCCTGAACATGCTATGGTTTTGGCTTTTTGGTGACTGATAGCTTTCCTGCCAGTAATAAGTGGTGTGAGTTTGGTCCCCCTAGCAGCTTGTTCTGGAACTGCAAGAAGGTTTCTGGCAAAACTGTTTAAAGCAGATAAATTCACAAAGGAATAATCATGTATTTTTATGATTTTTGGTATGAGGGTAGCTTAGACAGAGTGGTATGAGGGTAGCTTAGACAGAGATCTACATTATTGAATCCAAATTATGCAAATGATGACTTAATTTGCATAATTATTGAGGAAATTCTGTAATTCCAGTGTTTTACATCATGGGACTTTGATACATGTAATGTTTATAATCTATGGCAGGTGGAATATCACCATATACCAATTATGCAAATACGGACCTAATTTGCATAATTAATCTGCAAATTCTATGACTCCTTAGTGGTAAATGATGGGAATTTCATACTTACATGTGTAAGTTAATCAAAAGTTAATATCACGATGTATTTATTATGCTAATGTGGAAGTCATTTGCATGATGAAGAAATTTACATTAACATGTCAAGCCCATATTTCATGGAGGTATGAGATCTCTGAACTCTTGTTAAGCTTTTTTTAATCGGGGTTTCTCTTTTGCACTGAATTTTTTCCCCCACCAAACCCAACCTCTGCCGGCAGTCGAAAGCTTCAATGCGCCATATTAAAACCTGATCACTTCGACACATTACGGTCGTTTTACACGAAGGTGCGAAGTGTGCGCGCCTCTGCCAGGGCTTCCTGTCCCAGCTGCGCGATCTCCGAGCTAACCGTGGAAACCACTGACCAGACTCGATTCTAACGGTCCGCGGGGTCACGGCAGCGTTTGGGTTTGGTGGGAAAAAAATTCAGTGCAAAAGAGAAACACCGATAAAGAGCCTAAAAACACGCTAAAAATACCCCCAAACCCAAACCTCTTCTTGGAGAGTACCAAACTCCCAAGCAACTTATTCGTAGACTCCCTATACTATAGCCAGCGAGTTAGTCTGGTCAAGGTTGATATGTGTTTCCACCACGTTGACACGGAAATACATATTGGGCCTGGAGCAATGAAATTTCCTTTAAAAGATATCACAAATCCAATGTTCTCTGTCTTTGTATCTGGATGGAGTCAACGACTGAAAAGCGACTTTCGAATTCCTCGTGGTTGATTCTGCACGAAAAATTCATATGTCACCAAAATAATTAGTGTAGGTATTCGTCACGTATAAAATGAAAATTCAAGTAATGACTTACCTTCGTTATCTTCAAGTGCAACGCCTTCTTGTGCTTGTGTCTTGTGGTAAAATAAAAACAAAGCCTCGATCAGCGTCGGTTCAAGAAGGGAGCTCCTCGCCGGTGACGTGGCAGCCACAGAAGGCTGTCAGATTTATCAGGTCAAAAATCGGAGGGGGTCAAATCGCTAAGCTGAAGACATCGACTAACTAGAGGTCGGAGATCTCATGCCTTCGTCAGAGGGACCTTGTTCTAGATGAACGTTTTTTAATACTAGAAATCAATTTGGTCTGGAGTACAAAAGAATCGCTGTACTCCGTTTTTTTTTCCTTTTTTATTCTACGAAACATTCCGAAAGGGTTTGCCACAGATTTACAGACGCACTGTCACCGTTTTAGGCCCCCCTAAGTCATTTGATTTTGGGCTGTTACTGGAAAAAGTAACTGTTACCAAAAATTCTGCTTACTGTATTATGATCACGACTGTGTCGCAAAATGAGAAGATGCGATGAAAGGAAAGAATCATGAGAACAAGGCGAGATTTATTGCTGTTTTCGTGTGTTGTTACACTATGGTATTTTATTCAATTTGCGCCCTAACCTTTGTATTTCCACAGTTAGTATGTACCAAATCTATGCATCTTAGTTTTTTTGGCCCTTCATGTATTTTATCGCGCCTTTGCATGTCCAACTTTTCCTCCCCCCACAGTACTTATAGGACAGCCCCTCAATTTTGTAAGCAATTGATCCCAGATGGGGGGGACCAGCTGTCCCCATCTGAATCAAAGCAGAGGTTGGTGGAGGAAGATCATGATATATCTAACACAAAAGGTCCCGGGCTACAGCGACATAGAGACCCCCCACAAGGCCCGTTTTTTAACTTGTACTAGTACTCGAGTTATTTTGTTAACAAGCAACAAACACAAAAGGTTCTCTAACGTGACGTAAGGACCCCCCACGAAGCATTTTTGATTATAACGGTTTATAATCTTGTTTATAATCTTGCCGAAAAATTCATCGGAGACGAAGGGATTATTACAAAT
>NW_017803080.1:133663-136351 GCF_001625305.1 Branchiostoma belcheri | reverse complement strand
AACGGTCCGCAGCTACAGGTAGATGTTTGAGGAACGACAGTGCCTTCACTGTGCCAAAAGCCAGGACTGAGCGACTGAAAAAGTCATTTGTTCACTGTGCGGTAAAGCTGTACAACGGGTCTGCTTCATAAGCTACCCCATGCTGTATCTGCGTCCAATTTTGTTATCTTTATGCTGTATTTCACTACTGTTTATTGTTCATTGATTGTATTGTATTATGTGTTGATTGTAACAAACTACCCACTTCAGGGAGACTTGTGTCTTGCCCTGCATATGTATGTTTGTGGTTGGAAAACCAATAAATTCATTCCTGCTAGTATTTTTTTTACAGATTTTCGTGACTTTTTCGCTGCACAATAGCTTTGTAGAAAATGTAGCAGTTCAACTATGACCGCATGAGGAACGCATTATACACAATATGTTCGTACACTCCTGAGCTTCACCACCGGTGCATAAAAATTATAGCAAAGTTGCGGGACGTCATGGCGCTGCCTTACTGAAAGCCCGTCTCGATACAGTTACCACTCCTACCACGGCTACCACATGTACCACACGCAACATGATCGCGCTGGCTATTCCATCATACAAGCCCATGACTGTCACATGCATGACACAAGAGTGCTGTGTTCATCGTTACATGTGCCACTACAGAAGCGAGCATTGTACACATGAGTGCGAGTATGCGACGATCGCCGCGCCTGACCGAAACGCAGCCCTGCTGCTCGCCGTGTTATGGGGCACATCCGCCGTGGATTTCGTGATGGCTGACATGAACGCTCCGCCACAGAAGTGATCTCTGGCCGTGAAAAAGACAGACCCGCCCGCTAGTCTCGCCATGACAAGACCTGATACCCCAACTACAGCAACTACAGTAACTACAGCAACTACGCGTAGTAGAAACCTTTCATACAATATACCTTCTCTTAAGGCGGTGAACTCAGGTGCCTATCAGCACAGAAGCGATCTCAGGCCGTGAAAAACACGGTCCCACCCGCTAGTCTCGCCAAGACAAGACCTGATACCCCAACTACAGGAACTACAGCAACTACAGCAACTACGCGTAGTAAGAAAACTTTTCATACAATATACCTTTCCTCAAGGCGGTGGACTGTAGGTGCCTATCGGCACAGAAGTGATCTCTGGCCGTGAAAAAGACAGACCCGCCCGCTAGCCTCGCCAAGACAAGACCTGATACCCCAACTACAGCAACTACAGTAACTACGCGTAGTTAGAAAGCTTTTATATAATAGGCCTTTCCTCAAGCTGCAAGGCGGTGGACTATAGGTGCCTATCGGAACAGAAGTGATCTCTGGCCGTGAAAAAGACAGACCCGCCCGCTAGTCTCGCCAAGACAAGACCTGATACCCCAACTACAGCAACTACAGGAACTACAGCAACTACGCGTAGTAAGAAAACTTTTCATACAATATACCTTTCCTCAAGGCGGTGGACTGTAGATGTCTATCGGCACAGAAGCGATCTCTGGCCGTGAAAAAGACAGACCCGCCCGCTAGTCTCGCCAAGACAAGACCTGATACTCCAACTACAGCAACTACAGCAACTACGCGTAGTTAGAAAGCCTTTCATATAATATACCTTTCCTCAAGACGATGGACTATAGGTGCCTATCGGCAAAGACGTGATGTCAAGCCGTGAAAAACACCTGTGAAAAAAGACAGACCCGCCCAGTAGCCTCGCAAAGACAAGACCTGATACTCCAACTACAGCAACTACAGGAACTACGCGTAGTTAGAAAGCTTTTATATAATATACCTTTCCTCAAGGCGGTGGACTGTAGGTGCCTATCGGCACAGAAGCGATCTCTGGCCGTAAAAAAGGACGGTCCCGCCCGCTAGCCTCGCCAAGACAAGACCTGATACTCGAACTACAAGAACTACAGCAACTACGCGTAGTAAGAAGCCTTTCATACAATATACCTTTCCTCAACGCGGTGGACTGTAGGTGCCTATCGGCACGGAAGCGATCTCTGGCCGTGAAAAAGACGGTCCCGCCCGCTAGCCTCGCCAAGACAGGACCTGATACTCCAACTACAGCAACTACAGCAACTACGCGTAGTAAGAAAGCTTTTCATACAATATACCTTTTCTTAAGGCGGTAGACTCAGGTGCCTATCGGCACAGAAGCGATGTCAAGCCGTGAAAAAAGACAGAACCGACCGCTAGCCTCGCCAAAACAAGACCTGATACTCCAACTACAGCAACTACAGGAACTACGCGTAGTTAGAAAGCTTTTATATAATATACCTTTCCTCAAGGCGGTGGACTGTAGGTGCCTATCGGCACAGAAGCGATCTCTGGCCGTGAAAAAAGACGGTCCCGCCCGCTAGCCTCGCCAAGACAAGACCTGATATTCCAACTACAGCAACTACAGGAACTACAGCAACTACGCGTGGTAAGAAGCCTTTTATATAATATACCTTTCCTCAAGGCGGTGGACTCTAGGTGCCTTTCGGCACAGAAGCGATATCTGACCGTGAAAAAAGACGGTCCCGCCGCTAGCCTCGCCAAGACAATACCTGATACCCCAACTACAGGAACTACAGTAACTACAGCAACTACGCGTAGTAGAAACCTTTCATACAATATACCTTCTCTTAAGGCGGTGGACTCAGGTGCCTATCAGCACAGAAGCGATCTCAGGCCTGAAAAGCACGCTCCCACCCGCTAG
>NW_017803080.1:121268-128821 GCF_001625305.1 Branchiostoma belcheri | reverse complement strand
ACAAACAACACACACATCACGCACACACACAAACACACACGCACACACACACACACACACACACACACATACAAATACACACACACACAAACACACACAAACACACACACACACACAAACACACACATACAAATACACACACACACATACACAGAGAGAAACACAAACACACTCACGCAAACACACACGATTACACACACACGTTCAGACACATACAAAAACATACACACACTTATGATCACTCACACATGCACGCACGTAGGCACACACACAAGCACAAACTTGCAGGCACACACACACAAATACACAGCTACAGAAACACACACGCGCGCGCACGCACAAACGAACTATAACAATTAGGCCAAAACTTTTCTGTCTTTCTCTACGCGCACGTATCTCCTGACACAAAGGACTATAAAAACGTAAATAGGACACAGCCCAAATACACGTAAAACTATAGGATAGATTTCAACCAACCAACCAACCAACCAACCAACCAACAAACAAACAAACATACATACATACATACAAACAAAGAAACAAACAAACAAACAAACCGAATGACTTAATAACAGACTAAAAGCAACCTATTGCGCGAAAAGAAAAGGGTACTGGTTACATACGTAAACAAAATGCAAAAAAAAACACTACACGTATGTACATGGAATGGTTGTTTTAAGAGACTGAACAACTTACTTTTAGATGTCTTGACTGTTTTTCGTAGTAGACTAAGGCTTGTCCAGACTCACAAAAATTTGTCTGGGTTTGTATGGACACAGGGTCTGTTGTACGCATGCCCATGGGGTTAACGCCCGTTCCTGTGCAAGTGACCGGTCATGTTAGCACGCCCGGGCGTAAACAATTCCACGAAAAAAAACTCTTAAGTTTCCGCCAAGGCTAGAATTACTAACAAACACCCAAACTTAAGTTGACACATGGGTTACACTACCAAATATTGCATGTACTTTAGCACTGCATGGTAAACAATTCACGGAAATATCAACGGGGCAGTGCTAACGATAACAATAAAGGCTATTTGTTACTTAGATACCTTAATACAGTGCGTCGGTAGACTTTATTTGGACAAATATTTCCTAGAAGTCATAAAAGCGTCTGCAACAACACCGGCCAAGCTGGTCTAGCTGCAAACACAGTATCGCTCTGGCATAGCCGAGTTGGCACGTCTAACTTTGTTGTGCCGAACATGGCGGCCCTGCAAGTCAGCTGTGTCGCGCTTCTGTGTTTTGTGTGTTTCGCCGCTGGCCAACTTCGGGGGTGAGTGAAGACTTTATTTTCCTGATTCATTCCTAAGATCACTTGCTTAAGTACAATGATTTTCAAATACAAATTATCGCTTTGTATTGTTTCAATAGCTTCTACCAGGCTTCGAAAACTATGGAAAGAGCTGACATTGGCCAAATAGACTGGTAAAAGTCATGTTAACTGTCTATTAAACCAAATTCTTCTTTTTCCATCCGCAATCACACTATATTAGGGTCACGTTTAGCAGTTTTTGTGGTCAAAGGAAAACTGGGTGAAGGTGAAGGTGAAAGGTGAAGGCCCACATGGCGCTCTTAGCGCGCTCCGATGGCAACCTTGGCGATTATTTTGGAGCTCTCTGCACGCTCTCTCTCTGCGACCTAGACATGGCACGGAGAAGAACGTGCTGAAGTGGAATCACTACGGCGACCTTTCTGCTCTGCGCTCTCTGAAAAACCAAAAACACAAATATCTGCAACCTTTATGAGCGTACATTCTGCATCATATTTAGATTATCATATTAATATCATATTATCAGATTATGATGATCAGATTAAAATCAAGGGTGTATTTCATTGGAACGCTCTTACTGCGCTCTCTCTGCCACGTGAAATTGGCCGGGGCGTGGAGAGAGCGCATAAAGTCGACTAGGGAGCGCGATGAGAGCGCCATGAGCGCCGTCACCTCGGTGACTGTTTTGAACCGGCTCATACCGTACGTCCCCATTAGAGCGCTGTGGTCGGCGATTCAACAATAAGCCATGAGAGCGCCAGGAGAACTCAAAACAGTCTACACAGAATATCACTAAACATGGTGACCTTGGGGCCCGGAGATCTCTCGGCGTTTTCTCCACGCTCCGACCAATTTCAGCTCGCAGAGAGAGCTCAGTGATCATGAGATCACAGTAAGAGCGCCGTAATGGGGCCTTACACCTTCATTACATAATTTGAATATGATGCAGGGTGTACAAGAAGCACTGTGAAAACAATAAAATAAAACAAAAATTCGTTCTCTATTTCAGTAATTCATGGAGTGAGCTGTGAAATCGTTATTCGCTCAGAAAGTTGCTGATATTTAAATGTTTAATCGCGCAGAGAGCGCAGAAAGGTCGCCAGAGAGGTTTCACTTAAGGCCTCCATTCCACTTAATGGCGCTCTCTCTGCGACCTGGAATTCGTCAGAGGGAGGAGAGCGCCGAACTCCGTGCTCAAGTCTCGACCAAAATCTCAAATGTCAGCAACGTAACGTTTTGGGCGAACAACGAATTCATAGCTCACTCAACGAATTAAGGAAATTCTGTTTTCTCGCTTTCAAAGCCATTCTTGTACATCCTGTAACTTATTTAGATTATGGGTGTAAAAATAAGGCCCCGTTTCACTAGATGGCTCTTATTGCCCTCCTCTGCGCTCTCTCTGCGACCTAAAATTAGTCGCAGCGCGGAGAGAGCGCCGAGATCGCCATGTTTTGTGTCCAAATTAATGTTTGGGCCGTTGTGCTCTTTTATGGATTCGCATTGCGCTCTCACGGCGCTCACCGTGCCTTTTCTGCTTTCGCGGCGCTCTCAAGGCGCCCATTGTTGCATCACCGTCTTCGGCGCTCTCACGGCGACGGTATGACCCGGTTCCATACCTTCGAAAATTCCCCGAGGTGACGGCGCTCATGGCGCTTTCATCGCACTCTGGCCAAGAGAGAGAGAGATAGCAGTGAGAGAGCCGTCAAAGTGGAATGGGGGTATAAACACGTTTCTCGTGGAGTTCAGCGCTTTCTCCGCGCTCTGGCCATTTTCAGGTCGCAGAGAAAGAGAGAATGGGGGTATAAACACGTTTTTCGTGTCTCTCCGCGCTCTGGCTAATTTCAGGTCGCGGAGATAGCGCCGTGACAGCGCCCTGTATATGGGAACCTTGGGCCGTTTCAAAACTACCCAGGCTAACGGTTCAACAAGTCTCGATTTGATTTAATTTGCTTAATTGGATTTCAACAATACAGTGCGCTTGGGACACAGGCAGCTGTTGCTGAGTCCCACACACAGGTTTTAAATATAGGACAGGACAATACTCATTTTCACCTGAACGAAGTGAGGAAAGTCGTGTGAAGTGCCTTTTCTAAGGGCACATGATCGGTTTCTTGTCGGGACTCGAACCGAGCGAGCCGTTGCGCCACACGAACCCCACCCCAAGCCTTCGAATGAGTCTACCCTTACCCCCAAATAAAATTTTTAAAGACCCATCGCTTCGTAAGGTGTAAAATCTTTGTCTTTCCCAATGCATTATTATGTCGGGTACTGTTATGGTTAAGCTGTTTTCCCAATGTAAAATGAAGGTGTGAAAAGCAGAACTATATCATAAGCAGGTAATGACCTAACAATAAACTGGTGAACTCAAAACATTTGACGTAACATAGCAATTGAACAGGTGTGCAATTTACGGGTGAAATTAATCTTCTTGAGGAACAAAACGTCATTTCAAGAGCCTCCTACAGCTTTTACAATCCATTTGTAGGACCTAAGTTGGAGGCGTCTGGTACGTGGGTAAATCTTAGAAAGACGGAGTAAAAGTCCCTGTGCAAGTGACCGGACATGTTAGCACTACACCTTGTTTAAAAATGGAAAATTTTGATATCTAGAAATCTACACCCTGTTATCTTTTCGTTCGCACAGATTGTGCATTTTGTCTTTGATATTAAACTTTGAAATAACAAATTTGCTGACACTTTATGGCAATATACATGCATACATTTCGTTCAATTTCGTACTTTAGCACTCCGGGGTAATATAAACAATTCAGTCACGGAAATATCAACGGGTTAGCGCTACTGGTAACGATAATAATAGAGGATATTTGTTACTTAGATACCTTAATACAGTGCGTCGGTAGATTTTATTTCGACAAATATTTCCTAGAAGTCATAAAAGCGTCAGCAACAACACCGGCCGAGCTGGTCTAGCTGCAAACACAGTATCACGCTGGCATAGCCAGGTTGGCACGTCTAACGTTGTTGTGCCGAACATGGCGGCCCTGCAAGTCAGCTGTGTCGCGCTTCTGTGTTTCATGTGTTTCGCCGCTGGCCAACTTCGGGGGTAAGTGAAGACTTTATTTTCCTGAATCATTCCTAAAATCACTCACAATGACTATAGATAACTATAATATCGCTTTGTGTTGTTTCAATAGCTTCTACCAGGCTTCGAAATCTGTATGAAAAGACATTAGCGAAATATATAGGTAAAATACCAGGCATGTTAACCGTCTATTAAACCAACTTTTTTTTTCCATCCACAATTTAAGCTATATCAGGATCACGTTTAGCAGTTTCTCTGGTCTAAGGAAAACCGTAAAAGAAGTGAAGGCGCACATGGCGACTTAATTTAATGGATGGTATCCTCTGAAGACCCCCAAATTAGTGCGCGCGGGCGAATTAAAAAAAAAAAAAACCGGCCAAAAATAAAAATGCTATTAAACCACAGGAACACCAAGGAGCTTTCATCAGTCTTACAGTCTTTGAGAATACAAAGCTGGTATTGTGAATTTGCTGCATAACATAGCGACGAACACGACAAACCGGCACATGCTGGCTGTCTGCGGAATTTATATACTGAGTTCTTGAGTCGTGGAGGTTTAGTAGCCTGGGTGCCCGGCTACCTATTGTTGCTAACTACCCAGGCCTAGAGCCAGGTCAAAGGAAATTTTAAATCCAGTAACACATGTATTCAAGACTTCTTTGGAAAGTGGTTAGGTTCCCTCTGAGTTAAAGTCGGCTAAGGTTATTCCATTACATAAAGCAGGGGATCCGTGCGTATTTACTAACTATCGCCCAATATCACTATTACCAGTCTTTTCAAAAATCCTAGAAAAAATCGTATATAAACGGATAGTGAGCCACATGGAAACTAATAATATCTTATACACACACCAGTATGGCTTTAGAAAAAAACACTTAACATATATGGCACTCTTGCAGCTCATCAACAAAATCACCGCAGCCCTTGAAAAGAATAAATACACCATTGGTATATTCCTTGACCTATCTAAAGCCTTTGGTACGGTAGATCATAACATACTTCATAAAAAAACTTTTAAATTATGGATTTGATGGGTCCGTCCTGTGTTGGCTGAAAGATTATTTAAGTAACAGAAAACAATTCGTCTCTAATGGAAACATCAATTCTTCTCAGAAACCCTTAACTTGTGGAGTTCCGCAAGGCTCCATATTAGGCCCCCTTTTATTCTTAATATATGTTAATGACTTAGCATTAGTATCAGATAATTTTTTTACTTTGTTGTTCGCAGATGATACAAACTTATTTATGTCACACAGTAATTTTGATACTCTATTGACAACGGTAAATGCAGAATTAGAAAAGGTCAGTCAATGGTTTAAGGCAAATAAGTTATCCCTTAATATAAAGAAGACAAGTTTTATTATTTTTTCTGGACCAAAAAAGAAGTATGATAAAGAAAAAGCCCATATATATAGATAAATAATAAACGTATCAATCAAGTAAACCACACTCGCTTTTTAGGAATACTTATAGATGAAAAACTTAATTGGAAGATACATATAGATTTGATTTGCAATAAGATTCATAAGAACATAGGCATCATTAGAAAAATAAAGACCCTCCTCCCACGAAGAATATTCATAACATTATACTACAGTCTAATATATCCGTATCTATCATACTGCAATTTCATTTGGGCGAGCACTTACATAACTTCAATCAAACCACTCTATCAACTTCAAAAACACTTTGTTAGAATTGCAGCTAACACACACTTCACAGCACACTCAGCACCTCTGTTTCGTGAACTACAAATCATAAATGTATATGACTTAAATAAATTACAAATAGCCATTTTTGTTCATAAAATCGTTCATAATACCAATAGTTTACCAGATCAATTCAACACTTTTTTTTTACATTCAACTCAGACATTCACCAGCACAATACCAGACAACATAACCAATTAAGGCCAATCAAGACTAAATCCACACAAAAACAATTCTCAATAGCGTATAGAGGCCCCATCGTCTGGAATAAGTTAAGCCAACTGTTACAAAACTGCCAGTCAATTCCTGTGTTAAAAAAAACTTCTTAAAAACTTTTTCTTACAAAACCCCAGTACAACTACAATCTGATTCGTTTGTTTTCCTTGTTATTGTTAATATTTTGTTTTATTCGTTAATTCTTATGTTAATTACTTAATCAGTTTAATCTGTAACAGCTACCTGAATTAAAGGTATAAGACTTTTATTTAATTTCGTTTTAGTTAATTTATACACTTCAGTTATTATTTCTGTGTATTGATTTTGTTTAATTAATCATTGTTTAATTATTTCACTGTTTAATTTTGATGTTTGATTTAAATATGTTTTGTCATAAGTTATCTTTGCTTGGGGTAGGCCTCTAGAAAAACCACCCAGGTTTCTGGCCTACCCCGCACATTCTTTGATTATTATTATTTGATTGTGTAATTGTTTTTAATATACGTGCAAATGGTAAATAAATAAAAAAATAAAATAAAAAAGCCAAGGTGGACGTGATTTTTTTTCTTTTTTAGAACAGGCAAAAATCAATGCGCGCGCGGATGTCATCCGTAAAATTAATTCGGTGTGGCTTGATGAGCGTACATCCTGCATCATATTTAGATGATGAAATCAAGGGTATAAGGCCTCTCACTGCGCTCTCTCTGTCAGTTACGTGAATTGGCCGGAGCGCGATGAGAGCGCCATGAGCACCGTCACCTCGGTGACTGTTTTGAACCGGCTCATACCGTCGCCATTAGAGCGCTGTGGTCGGCGATTCAAAATAAGCAGTGAGAGCGCCATGAGAACTCAAAACGGTCTACACAAAATCTTTAATCTAAACATGGTGACCTTGGGAATCTTTTGGCGTTTTCTCCACGCTCCAACCAATTTCAGCTCGCAGAGAGAGCTCAGTCATCATGAGATCACAGTAAGAGCGCCGTAATGGGGCCTTACACCTTCATTACATAATTTGAATATGATGCAGGGTGTACAAGAAGCACTGTGAAAACAATGAAATAAAACAAAATTCGTTCTCTATTTCAGTAATTCATTGAGTGAGCTGTGAAATCGTTATTCGCTCAGAAAGTTGCTGATATTTAAATGTTTAATCGCGCAGAGAGCGCAGAAAGGTCGCCAGAGAGGTTTCACTTAAGGCCTCATTCCACTTAATGGCGCTCTCTCTGCGACCTGGAATTCGTCAGAGGGAGGAGAGCGCCGAACTCCGTGCTCAGGTCTCGACCAAAATCTACAAATGTCAGCAACGTAACGTTT
>NW_017803080.1:97131-121248 GCF_001625305.1 Branchiostoma belcheri | reverse complement strand
CTGGCATAGCCAGGTTGGCACGTCTAACGTTGTTGTGCCGAACATGGCGGCCCTGCAAGTCAGCTGTGTCGCGCTTCTGTGTTTCATGTGTTTCGCCGCTGGCCAACTTCGGGGGTAAGTGAAGACTTTATTTTCCTGAATCATTCCTAAAATCACTCACAATGACTATAGATAACTATAATATCGCTTTGTGTTGTTTCAATAGCTTCTACCAGGCTTCGAAATCTGTATGAAAAGACATTAGCGAAATATATAGGTAAAATACCAGGCATGTTAACCGTCTATTAAACCAACTTTTTTTTTCATCCACAATTTAAGCTATATTAGGATCACGTTTAGCAGTTTCTCTGGTCTAAGGAAAACCGTAAAAGAAGTGAAGGCGCACATGGCGACTTAATTTTATGGATGGCATCCTCTGAAGACCCCCAAATTAGTGCGCGCGGGCGAATTAAGAAAAAAAATCGGCCTAAAATAAAAATGCTACTAAACCACAGGAATACCAAGGAGCTTTCATCAGTCTTTGAGAATACAAAGCTGGTATTGTGAATTTGCTGCATAACATAGCGACGTACACGACAAACCGGCACATGTTGGCTGGAATTTATGTACTAAGTTCTTGAGTCGTGGAGCTTTAGTAGCCTGGGTGCCCGGCTACGTATTGTTGCTAACTACCCAGGCCTAGAGCCAGGTCAAAGCCTAGGTGGACGTGATTTTTTTTCTTTTTTAGAACAGGCAAAAATCAATGCGCGCGCAGATGTCATCCATAAAATTAAGACGGTGTGGCCTGATGAGCGTACATCCTGCATCATATTTAGATGATGAAATCAAGGGTATAATGCCTCTCACTGCGCTCTCTCTGTCTGTTACGTGAATTGGCCGGAGCGCGCTGAGAGCGCCATGAGCACCGTCACCTCGGTGACTGTTTTGAACCGGCTCATACCGTCGCCATTAGAGCGCTGTGGTCGGCGATTCAAAATAAGCAGTGAGAGCGCCATGAGAACTCAAAACGGTCTACACAAAATCTTTAATCTAAACATGGTGACCTTGGGAATCTTTTGGCGTTTTCTCCACGCTCGGAACAATTTCACCTCGCAGAGAGAGCTCAGTCATCATGAGATCACAGTAAGAGCGCCGTAATGGGGCCTTACACCTTCATTACATAATTTGAATATGATGCAGGGTGTACAAGAAGCACTGTGAAAACAATAAAATAAAACAAAAATTCGTTCTCTATTTCAGTAATTCATTGAGTGAGCTGTGAAATCGTTATTCGCTCAGAAAGTTGCTGATATTTAAATGTTTAATCGCGCAGAGAGCGCAGAAAGGTCGCCAGAGAGGTTTCACTTAAGGCCTCCATTCCACTTAATGGCGCTCTCTCTGCGACCTGGAATTCGTCAGAGGGAGGAGAGCGCCGAACTCCGTGCTCAAGTCTCGACCAAAATCTCAAATGTCAGCAACGTAACGTTTTGGGCGAACAACGAATTCATAGCTCACTCAACGAATTAAGGAAATTCTGTTTTCTCGCTTTCAAAGCCATTCTTGTACATCCTGTAACTTATTTAGATTATGGGTGTAAAAATAAGGCCCCGTTTCACTAGATGGCTCTTATTGCGCTCCTCTGCGCTCTCTCTGCGACCTAAAATTAGTCGCAGCGCGGAGAAAGCGCCGAGATCGCCATGTTTTGTGTCGAAATTAATGTTTGGGCCGTTGTGCGCTTTTATGGATTCGCATTGCGCTCTCACGGCGCTCACCGCGATTTTTCTGCTTTCGCGGCGCTCACAAGGCGCCCATTGTTGCATCACCGTCTTCGGCGCTCTCACGGCGATGGTATGACCCGGTTACCTTCGAAAATTCCCCGAGGTGACGGCGCTCATGGCGCTTTTATCGCACTCTGGCCAAGAGAGAGAGAGATAGCAGTGAGAGAGCCGTCAAAGTGGAATGGGGGTATAAACAGGTTTTTCGTGGAGTTCAGCGCCCTTGCCGTGCTCTGGCCATTTCCAGGTCGCAGAGACAGAGAGAGCAGCGAAAGAGGGTCATAGTAGAATGGGGGTATAAACACGTTTCTCGTGGAGTTCAGCGCTCTCTCCGCGCTCTGGCCATTTTCAGGTCGCAGAGAAAGAGAGAATGGGGGTATAAACACGTTTTTCGTGTCTCTCCGCGCTCTGGCTAATTTCAGGTCGCGGAGATAGCGCCGTGACAGCGCCCTGTATATGGGAACCTTGGACCGTTTCAAAACTACCCAGGCTAACGGTTCAACAAGTCTCGATTTGATTTAATTTGCTTAATTGGATTTCAACAATACAGTGCGCTTGGGACACAGGCAGCTGTTGCTGAGTCCCACACACAGGTTTTAAATATAGGACAGGACAATACTCATTTTCACCTGAACGAAGTGAGGAAAGTCGTGTGAAGTGCCTTTTCTAAGGGCACATGATCGGTTTCTTGTCGGGACTCGAACCGAGCGAGCCGTTGCGCCACACGAACCCCACCCTAAGCCTTCGAATGAGTCTACCCTTACCCCCAAATAAAATTTTTAAAGACCCATCGCTTCGTAAGGTGTAAAATCTTTGTCTTCACCAATGCATTATTATGTCGGGTACTGTTATGGTTAAGCTGTTTTCCCAATGTGAAATGAAGGTGTGAAAAGCAGAACTATATCATAAGCAGGTACTGACCTAACAATAAACTGGTAAACTCAAAACATTTGACGTAACAAAGCAATTGAACAGGTGTGCAATTTACGGGTGAAATTAATCTTCTTAAGGAACAAAACGTCATTTCAAGAGCCTCCTACAGCTTTTACAATCCATTTGTAGGACCTAAGTTAGAGGCGTCTGGTACGTGGGTAAATCTTAGAAAGACGGAGTAATTATGCATAAGGGCCGACGCGACAATGTCTGTCTTTGACGCATGTGTGAGACCAATAGATATTGTTTTACGGCTGAAATAAGTGGGGACTATTTGAAAGTCCCAAATAATCTTAAATCGAAGCCACCCAATTAAAATTCTGTAAATTTAAATGTTTTCAAATGTGCAAGTTACCCTACATGCACTGTAATGGTGGAAATCGAGAGACAACCAGACTAGAATTACCTCTAAACGCCATTTTACAAAATACAAGAATCCGGTTGCGCCAGAACGTATCAACTGATTGCCTTTTATCTTTAGATAGAAGTAGACTGGAGCTAGAGTATGACACGCACCAAGCTAGGTCAGGTCTATTAAGGCATGTGACGGTTTTTGTCGAACACATATCTCGAACTTGGTATAACCCAACTTTCATGCAAATGAGAGTCTATTTGCATGAATTATATCAGTTGATCATATTGTCCACAAAAGGACAGTCTTATCTTAAGAAAGAATGTTATTCTAACATCTCTGCATAAACCATGTAAGTAAGGTTATAACTTAACTTGACTTCACTTATCTTCCAAAATCCGGCAGTTTTGAATTTGTTACCATTATTACCAGAAATTTTTTCACTCATTAATCATATTAGGTAGTGCTTATTTTCATAATAAATACCTGCCAGTGATCCTTACGTTTACAGTTACAAATGTCACAATTGTTTCGTCGTCAATTATTGAACTAAATAGATTTATAGAATTTTCTTAATAATCTGGCGCGCTCATATAAGGCCTAGCAGAGATGTTATAAAGGGTTGAAAGTTGTCTTGTTGTGATCGCTTAATACATGTATCTCTTATTCACATCACCTGGTAAAAGCTACTAACGTTGCCAATCTTTAGATGACTCATGCCATAACAGGCCGGAGATTGCCACCAGCTTCTGTTTTTTTTTTTAATTTCGCGCATGACTAAACACAAATTAGGTTACCAAGCGCCTTAATGAAGCCATGCTTACAGTTACTTAAAAAAAAAGTATTTCATTTAATTTATCTAGCTGCAGAAATCAAGACCTGTAACGATGATTTGTCAGATTTGTTTCTTCCTAACACCAGGGTGTAATATTTGAAGTATGCCTATCACGTTTGACTCTCTTTAGGAACTGCTAATTGTCATTTCTTTTAAGTCTTCTTTGTGCCACGTTTTGTGACGGGTACCCAGCTACTGACTAATGCACTTCCGCAAGACAAAGTAAATAATTCACGGAAAAATCCACGGGTTAGCGCGAACCCTAACAAAAGAGGTTATTTTTCTACCTACATATAGATGCAGTGCGTCAGCAGACTTTTTTGTACAAATATTTGCGGGAAGTCATACAAGCATCACCTAGGCGCCCTTCATCCAAATAGCTCCAGCTGCGAACACAGTTTTACGCTGACGTACACGTACCTGGGTCGGTAGGTTTAACTTGGCTTAATTTCAAGAGCCCCCTACATCTTTTACAATCCATCGGTAGGTCTCTGTTGTCTGCGTGTCTTTGAAGTCATGCATATTTATGGTCAATAAAACTTAAGAAGCTTGAATTGATCGTAAAGATGTTGGTATGTGGGTAGATTTTCCAAAGACAACGGTCAAGGTCAACTATATGTATAGAAGTTAAAATTCAAAGCCAAGGATCATTAGAAAGTCCGAAATCATCCCGAATGAAAGTCATCCAATTAAAATGCTGAAGCAATTATTAAATGGTCCTAGATCTGCATGTAATCCTATCTTGCTCTGATTGCGGAACTAGGGAGAGTAAAATTAATGCCTTAATGCCATTAAACACTAAATAAGAGTACATCAAAACGTGCCGGCTGATGGTCTATCAGCAGGCGTTTTCTTATGCCAATGTGGATTATAGGCAGTATTAAGTACTAAATGCCAGGCTTCTGGAGTCCGAAATACGATAGAGAAATGCGGTTTTGCTTACGTTTGGCCTTCACCCTCGTCAAGACTCGAGAGGCTGAACCTTTACATTAGCCCCTTTAGATATAGTAAGACGCCATCCTTGCAACACTGATATTTCATCAACCTGCACTGTAATGACATTAATAAATGCTCATTCATACATGTATTTATTCATTATAATCGTAAGAAGTCGATACTAATACATGTATAGTGTGTCCGTCTGTAAACACGATAACTTGAGAAGGCGTAAATGGATTGACTTGATATTTGGTAGGTGGGTAGGTCTTGATGAGACCTCGAAATGATTAGATTTTGGATTCCCTGGCTTGTTATGGTACTGCAGCTGGACTTCCGGTTTTGATAACTCACGATCTAGAAATGCTATAGGGTAACTAAATTTGGATGGTAGGTACCTTCTGTGCTGGGGAAGAAGTGACGTGAGTTTGGAAGTACAGGGATATCTGTTTGAAAATATTCAAAAGAGGATAACTCAAGAAGTTATCTTGATGAGGCCTGGAAATAAGTTTTGGACCCCTTAGCGGCTTGCTCTAGAACTGCAGTGGCCTTTTTTTAAATATTCAAAGGACGATAACTCAAGAAGTGGTTGACTCATAGTCGTGATTTTTGGTATGTCAGCTGCATTCCATGATAGGACCTTTGAATCTTGTGACATATTTAATTGTGACTAACAGAAACACAATCAGATATTGATTATGTTAATGAAGACTTAATTTGCATAGTAAATAACAAAAAGTTATAATTCTGTAATGGTAATTGCCTGAAATTTCGTACATGTAGTATTTGAAAGTTAAGAGGATGTGAACATCATTAAACAATATGTATTCAAATCTCGACAACATTTCCATAATTTATGAGGAAATGCTAGAATGGTATTCTTTGTTAATATAAGACTGTCCTTTGGTCGAGAATATGTTTAAATTAAGTTTATGAAAATGAAGATCCAATTTGAACAATCAGTGGGAATAATATATAATTTGTCAGTCATAAAGATTAACATTCTTTGGCGAAGTTATGATGTCGTGATACTCTAGTATAATGTAAACAATTTCACTAATAAATGATGCCAGGCTTTTAGGATTGCAGTTGTGAGTGACCAAAAGACGCGGACTGCAGCTCGAAATAGTATATTATACACACCATGCTAGTGCCGCAACGTCTGTCACTTTAGTATTACACTTATGGTACATTACTAAACAAAGCTCAGATTTTTAGCGTCCACTTACACCCATGTAAGCTGCTATGCTTTTCGTAACACATCTCATTAAATTTGCCCGAGTGCAAAAATTAAGGATTTCGGGCAAGGTTTTGAAAAGAGAAGGTGCGTAAAAACTCAAATACATAATAAACCGACCTGACCTAACAGTTCACTGGTTCATTTGGAGTAACATAGAATATTTATTAGGTGAAAATTTACTGGTGATATCATCGCTAAGCCACTCACACCGCGCGCTGGCTTTCATTGTGGCGTTATTTACAGAGTAAACATGAAGCAGCTTAATCAAATTTGCGTTCTTTACTCAAGGTGTATTTGTGTGCCTTTTAAGGACGTTTAAGGGCTGTAGAGGCTTTTGTCGAAGCTGGCACTGTTTTTTTAACTACTGACCAGCTTTCACCACAAATATAGGTGCAATGTTTGGCGTGATTTCTCCATTTCTATAAATCTCTCTTCAAAGGCCCTCTACACTTCTAATGTAATAATTTACTCTGTTTATACCCTAAAAACAGTCTGAATATTTTGTAGAGATAATTTTTCATAGATTTACCCTGTATTACGATTTTTTTTTAATTCTGCTGTAGTAAGATGAAGTGGTAGAAGGTATGGCATTTTCTGTAAAATTTCATCAAAGAAGCGAAGTTCATATATGACCGGATGGTGCTGGTTTTATGAAACTCGTAAACGAGTCCGTAATTACGAAGGATAATGTGACGTCTGTAAATTCTGAATGTCTCAAGTGCGCAATTCACTCTGTTTGGCCTGCTAGCATATGCATGTACTAAAACACAATGTGTTTTGGGTATTAACAACACATGCAACAAGTAATAGGGACCCTTGTTAGTATATACTCAAACTTAAGTTAATAATTTATTTGACTAAATGTTACCTACACATTAGGTAGACGTTATTATTTCAATCTCTTCGAGGCTACGTTACCTTGTCTGTGCCTGTAGGTCTGTCTGTGTGTGTGTGTGTGTGTGTGTGTGTGTGTGTGTATGTCTGTCTGTGTGTATGTGTGTGTTTTGTATGTGTGTGTGTCTGTATGTCTGTGTTTGTTTATGTGTATGTGTGTGTGTGTGTGTGTGTGTGCGTGTGTGTATGTATGTATGTATGTATGTGTGTTTGTGTGTGTGAGTGTGTATGTGTGTGTATGTGTTTGTGCGTGTGTATATGTATGTTTGTGTATCTGTGTGTGTGTGTTTGTGAGTGTATATGTGTGTGTATGCGTGTGTGAATGTGTGCGTGGCTGTGTGTGCGTATGTGCGTGTGCTTGTGTGTATGTGTGTATGTGTGTTTTGTATGTATGTGTGTGTGTGCGTGTGTGTGTGTGTGTGTGCAATATGGTGTAAAAAGAATAGACATAAATTACGATAGTTCGATTTGTTTTTTTTTATTTATAAACTGTATGCAGAGATATACGGTCCGCTCTGTCCAACTAACAGAAGTCTAGCACTCATAAGTGGACAATAAAGTGAACAAACAATTAACAATTTAAACCTCTTTAACCGAATTTGTACCGCGCCTGTGTGTGATCTTTCTAAAGGAAAGGTTTTACCTTCCCTAGCAATAAGCCAATCTTAGATTTTAAGACAATTTTGCTTAACTTAGATCACAAGCTCATTTGCGTAACCAAATACTAGTAAGCTCATAATCTAAGTTAGGCAAATCTAATTAGGCAAATGGGCCCAAATTAAATAATGAGTCCATTTGTCCGACATATATTGTGACCCCATTTGCATACATCCTGAGCCGATTTGCCTAACTTATATTGAGGCAACTTGCCTAACTTAGATAATGAGCCCATTTGCCTAACTTAGATGATGAGCCCATTTGCCTAACTTAGATAATGAGCCGATTTGCCTAACTTAGATAATGAGCCCATTTGCCTAACTTAGATAATGAGCCCATTTGCCTAACTTATATTGAGGCAACTTGCCTAACTTAGATAATGAGCCGATTTGCCTAACTTAGATAATGAGCCGATTTGCCTAACTTAGATAATGAGCCCATTTGCCTAACTTAGATAATGAGCCGATTTGCCTAACTTAGATAATGAGCCCATTTGCCTAACTTAGATTGAGGCAACTTGCCTAACTAAGATTATGAGCCGATTTGCCTAACTTAGATAATGAGCCCATTTGCCTAACTTAGATAATGAGCCGATTTGCCTAACTTAGATAATGAGCCCATTTGCCTAACTTAGATAATGAGCCGATTTGCCTAACTTAGATAATGAGCCCATTTGCCTAACTTAGATAATGAGCCCATTTGCCTAACTTAGATAATGAGCCCATTTGCCTAACTTAGATGATGAGCCCATTTGCCTAACTTAGATAATGAGCCCATTTACCTAACTTAGATAATGAGCCCATTTGCCTAACTTAGATAATGAACCTTAGCATGTGACCTTCCCAGCAGTGAATTGGCCCATAAACTCATAAAAACCCTAGACAGTCTATCCTTCAGAACAAAGGCAGGAGCATTTACATACTGGTCAGTTTTCAAAGATTCAATGTTTTTATTATCTATCGGTTTTCAGTGTAATATTTTCAAAAGGAAGAATGACTCTGATACTTACAAAGTTACAAAGACACATAAGCAAGAAAATTGCAACTTTCAGTTCGAAAAATCAACCTTGAACAAATTCCAACCTTCAAATCAGCTCATATAAGGTTCCGGGTCGGAGTTTAATTCTGACCAGAGACTAAGTAAGTGCGCAGTAAATCGCCGGAAACGTGACTTTGTATGGTATGTTTTGGCCGCGATATCCCTGAAATCGTAATATCTGTGTACATATCTTTGTATTTTCTGAAAAGCCTGTTAGTTGTAGCCTTTATAGGTGGCGTAATGTTGGTGGTCCAGCGAAGACTTCCTGGTATTCGTCCGCGCGGATGGTTATGTGGCCTTTTCGCCTGACCGCCGGGACGGTACGTTCTATATGCGTTCTGGGTGTGTTCGGGCCATCGAAGATACCGATAAACTTATCGCATCGATTTCAATTAAATTCAAATTTTGGAAACATTAGGTTCTGAGCTTCTTCGAGTACTAAGCCGTTACCCTGGGAAAATTCGTTTTTTCCATGCATCCATGGTTAGAAATGACGAAAAAAATTACCCCTTTTTTAAAAATGTACTTTGATGTGCCTTATTTACCCCTAAATAAATTGGGCGCAGAAAATATAAATCAAGTGTATTGATAAGCGGCACGGCACCCCTTTCCACCAAAAGAGTGAAAAATTCCGCGATCCGAACCGCGTTTAGTACAGAAATGACAGCCCGTCGGGCTGAGGGTGTCAAATTGCTCGAAATACGGAGGGAAACTCCGGTCCGAGACCTTAAGGTTCTGATGCAACGTTGACCAAAAACCCAACGAAAAACGCGAAAAAACGGGGTTCTGCGCAGGCGCAGTACGTTCTGCCGACGTGTTACAAGGGTCCCTATTACTTGTTACTAGGTTGTTGATATTCACAACGCATTGTGTTTTAGTACATATATATATATGCTAGCAGGCCAAACAGAGTGGCTGAATTGGTGGGCGTTTTCTGCTTAGGTCACATTTGAAACGGCGCCCGTTCGGCATATCCTCGGCGTAGACGCCGGCCGGCGTCATGACGCCGAGCGTGCGCCGACTGTCAGGGTCACAATTAAATGTTCCTTTACGGCTCCCTGTCGGGGCCTGGTTGTGCTCCGGCCGGCGTTGAGGCGTCTTCTAATTAACATTCATAACCTTTTGGCCCCCTTGGCGGCCGGTTTCTGTCAGGGACCCGTCTGGTGCCCGGTCAGTCTCCCGCCTTGACCCGTGCGGCGTGTGGTAGGGTGCCGACCGGCTCTTACAGTTCGGCCGGGCAGCTTTCAGGTCCCTGGTGGGATGCCGACGGGCTCGGCATTCTGACACACAAGTGCAGGGTGTAACACACACATGAAATGTGCGACGTAGTCTGAACAAGGAGTTTACATATGTCCCATATAACCCCATTTTTATTACCACCTTATGCACTGATCAGCACATGTGACGTCGTAATCTTAGGCAGGTGCCTGTTCGGCCGCCCGACGGGTCCCGGGCAGTGAGATTACGGCGTCGCTTCGGCGTACCTTGCCGAACGGGGCCCGAAGTGATTTAAAGTTTGAGTTAAAATTGATTCGGCGACCGCGCGGGGCCAAAAATAGGCCGGCAGCCGTCGGGAAGCCCGCCGGTCTCCGTCCAGGTCCCTTTCGGTAGTGCCAATATACAGGCCGAACACGCGCCGAGCTGGTCCCTTTCTTGAATTGTGACCTAAGCTTTATTGTAAGCTCATCCCATTAACCTATTAACTTAACTGGGAAGCCATTGTTTGTTCATTATAGTCTGTTTTGCTGTGCCATAGCAAAATTGATATAATAAGGAAATTTTTTAACTGCAAGTGGCTACTTTCCGCAAGAGGCCCTTTCGCTCTGACACCGGCTGACCAGAGTACTCACTACCACCCTTAAAATTTCTTATTATGTAAAACAGTTACATGTATCAATTATGCAATTTATCTCCTTGTTTAAATAATTTGGACTATCTCATTTAAAGGTACCAATTAAGAGACATAATTGTACCATTTTCTTCCGCGGTAGCAGCGCGCGGTAAGAAAGTGACGAAAGGGTTTTGAGGGTCCAAGTTTGGAGTGAAAGTTCTCATAAAATGCCACGAAATATCATTTAATATTAATCAACATGACTGAAAAGTGTAAGGAATGGTGATCTGGGTGAAGATTTCTTTTGGCTCCGAACCTTACTTCCGGGAGCCAAGTGTAATTCGCCCGTTTGACCTAGATTTCGCTCTGCGGGCGTTGTGGAATCCCTAACCCTAATTAACCCCTCTTGCCGTGGACGATTTTTAAAAAATACAGAAATAGGATTTTCTGTATAGTGTTCTCAGGTATAGTCATGGCTTTGGTCTTTCTTCCGGCATTAGTCATTTCTGCCCAATATTTGCATTGATTTTGGAGTAAAATTGAGGTTTTTTCTTTTGATTTTTACCGAAATTAAAGAGATTAAAGAAACCAAACTCAGCTGGTCTTGCAGCTGAAGAGATATCCTTTCGTCACTTATACAGTTATTCTCCTTCCGAATTATACCACGGCAGAGACGGTCGCTAGACTTTAGGGTGTGCAGCTTTGAATAGAAACGCCAAATAAACTGGGGTGTGCCCGCTTTAAAAACTTACTCACTACGAAAAGTTGTCAACCACTTTCTTGAGCTTTTCAAAACAAAATTGACCTTTGCAGTTTGAGAAAAGCCAACATGGTATTAAACAGGCACTACTTTATGCGACCTAGAGCTATTTGGCAATTAGAAAATCATAAGCCTAGCGTAACTAGAACAATAGACAAAAGTAACAATGTCGCTGATGCAGTTTGTTTCCTTCTCTGCAGTCCTCCAGGAAGCGTCTGCAGTTTCGTAGCCTCCCGCCAGGTATCGTACCAAGTGGAGAACAGGAGACGCCGGGACTCATCTCCGGGTGTTTGGGATTACATCGCGGAGGTGTTCGGGACGAGGGATAGGTATACAGGGGTATCCTCTACCAGCCTTCAGGAGGCGGTTGGAAAGAACAGAATTTGGCCTATAGCTAGTAGAGAGATAACATGCTCAGGGAATTGGTTCGCTAGAGGGTACATTTTGTCCCACCAAAATGTAATCTCTAGCATACCACCTCCCTCTGCTTGGCATGTTATCTCTAATTTCCGCTATTTTCAGCTGCCTCCCAAAGCCTGGTAGAGGCTATGGTAAGGGATACTGCTGTAAAATTCCTTCATGTAAAGCCCCTTTACTGAGAGCCGAATATGGCCCCTCAAACTCTAGCCGAACTTCCTCCAACCGTTGTTAGGCGAAGGGCGGGAGCGAGGACGGCTGGTGTCTGGCTGCACAAGCCGAATATTTAAAAAAAGGTCAAACTTTAGAACATTTATTGACAGGAGGTTCGGTCATGACTGGCTGGCCAGTGTTGGAAGTAGTTCGGGCGAGGATTACAGTAACGTATATGACTCAAATTTTACTTAAATCTGATTCAATTTGTGTCGAAAGGTCAGCGTGGCCCATATATCGGCTAACTTAGGATGGCTTATACATACAGGTACCGCCGTGCTTTTGTGACTGTCTATGGCGTCGAGTATTTTGAGGATTTTGAGTGCTGCCTGGGATGGAACAGGATTGGCGACACGTGCCAAGGTGCAAAGATTTGTGTTGTTCTTTTTTTAAAATTTCCTATTCGTAAAGAATAGCACCACGTCCTTATATACAGTCCAAATGACTTTGAGGAGTCGTCATTTATTACTACAAGGATTGATATTCTACTATCTTAAACTATTTATCAACATAAACATCACACAAATCGTACTGTTAACGGGAAATGTAAGAGGTTTGGGTTAATCTGGCTTTTGTATCCCACCTTGTCAAAATTACTGATTATTGTTTTTTTTTCTGTAACCGAACTCATAGCTGACTGCTACTTCCCATGTAACAATGGACTGTGCGTGAGCACCAACGTGTGTGAGTGCGACGAAGGATGGGAGGGACAGAATTGTGACGAGGGTAATGTACTAAAATGATGCATTTGTTATAAGCGTTCACTTACTGAGTTTTGTGTCTCTAATTTTTTGACCGACACTAACATACGCCCGCGCTGGACCCATTTTTCCCGAATGAAATCCCAAACAAAGTTTGTAAAAAATCGTACTTGTTCTTGTCGGTCTCCGGAAGGCATCCAGGAGGTACCCGGCAGCTTCTCTGACGGTGTCTTGTACTGACCCACTTAATACAGAGTTCACGCTTTTGTTGTGATCATCTGATCTGTGACGTCAAACATTTGAAACGGTCTTGCGAAGTACACACCCTTATTGTGTGTATCTGGTCTGTGACGTATCAAAATTAGTCCCGGAGGACTACCGGCAACCGGAGGGGTACCTCTTGGTGTTCGCACCATTAAGTTACGGCGTCTTTTTGTCAGCGGGGCCCAGGTACAATTTAAGTCAGAATTAAATTCTACTCGGGTCGCCGTCGGACTCAAAAATAGCCCGGTAGCCGCAGGGTGTCCCGCGGGGCTACGTAGGGGTCACGCCCGAAAGTGCCAAAAAACAGCCGGGAGACTACCCGGCACGGCCCCTTTTACCAATTGGGACCGAAGCTTAAGATGCTAAAACATATTACCTCTCCAAGTTGAATAAAATAAATAATGATACAAAAATGAGGCTTTCAACATTCATCATTTTTAATTTTAACATTTTATCGTGAAACTGGAAAGGAGGAATAAAAACAGACTATATATTATTAATGGAAATGTATGAATCTGTCTAAAACGTTCTGTCTTGTTAGATGTGGACGAGTGCTGGTATATGATAGACGAGTGTGATCATGTGAACGGCGGCTGCGTCAACACTCAAGGGTCATACAACTGCACCTGTAACCCTGGTCTCAACCTCATCAACGGAACATTCTGCCACGGTAAGTGGTTGCCTTTAGTGCTTCTTGGAACAAAGCAGACTGTACTAGTCTTCGAGAGGTGGGTGGAAAGAGAGTGGTCGATATAGGGAATCGCTCCGCACCCAACCTGTACTTTGTAGTGGACCAGACCAACTCCCTTGCATGTTATCTCTCTTTACCGATTTCTACTTTTTCCAGCCGCCTTCTAAAGCCTGGTAGAAACTAGGAATTAGGGTCTTCAAATACCTCCTGAAGAAGGTTCTATTTTTTGGTCACGTTTATGTGTTCGTCCCTAAAATTCACAATCGTTTGAACGGAATTATATAAAAGTTAGAGCGTAGTTATTTAATAACCCTATCTGGCCTTGGGGGTGGTAAAAGTGTCCGAGCCAACTTTGATGCCAGATAACGTCCGAAGAGCTTGCCGTAGAGCCACCAAACTTCTTCTAAAGTATTGTTGGAAACAATTCCATAGCAGTGAGATTAACAAAAAAAAGTTTTCGTGTTGCCAATGCAGCGGGTTTCTGACATTTAAAAAAAAACAGTCATTTTGCCACAAAAATGAATTTTTAAGGCTTTTATGTTAATTTACAGATGCTTTCTAACATCAATAATATCTAATATAATTTTATGTAATTTCCATCAATAACTTTGCATAATATATGCTAATTTTATGACGTCATTGGCCAAAATCAAAGATGGCAGACCATATTGTTAGATTAGGTACATTTCGGCTATTTTCCTCAAAATTCCATCCCTACTTCAATTCTTTATATACTGTAAAATGTTAATTTGAACCTCTTTAGTATATTTCCATTGTATTTGTAGGCTTTATCTTGAAAAAAAAGAGGCTTTTTAAAAATTCAATATTGACGATCCAAGATGTCGGATAATATAAGTATGCATGGCGTCATTGTATGTAATGCAGTGTTGACTATTAGCAACTGTTGTTATTCACTGTGGGGATTCAGACATTCTAAGTTCACAATGGTTAAATTGATTATGACATGTGCTTACATTGCCGTTTATTTTTTTTTGAGAAGCTATCCCAGACACTGACGAGTGTGGCTTGGGAAATGGTGGCTGTGACCACAACTGTCACAACACTCACGGCTCCTTCACCTGCAGCTGTAATGCAGGCTTTAACCTCGACAGGGATGGGCGGACATGTGTTGGTGAGTTTTCTGTCTCATGCTATAAAAAGTAGCAATGCCAGATAAGCCTAGTAATGGTTGTTATTGGTATTGTTTAACAATGACCAGACGGTCGTAGTGTCAAATATCATAGTACACTTTACAAAGGGGTAAAGTTTGGTGTATGCATCATCACAGGAAATGTTAGCTCTCCTTGGAATTTAGTGAAAGTTATTTAAGAGGTATGTTGCTGTTGTTGATTTACTATCGTATTCCACACACCGACACTTTTTTCAAAACTACGAAATACGATATTAAGCCACAGCAAGTAATTTGTATGGATGGCCTCAGTGCGCGTATTAGTTTTCGCCTGATTTTGAAAAAAAAAAAAACAAGAAATTTTGTTTGACAGTAGTCAACATGCCGGAAATAGGCAACGATATCTGTTGTCATACCGGAAGGTGGATGGCAGATAATGTAACTATGAAGAGATGAGACATGAAAAGGCTCTGATTTAATGTTTTGTTTCTTACTCTGATGCAGTGATATGTGATGCTGGCTGTGTTTATGTGATGTTCCATGTTTATGTGATATTGAGTCAAAATTTTAAATTTTAGAAACCTTGTTTTTTTAGCCCGCCTTTTTTTCGCCCGCTCGCATTAGATTTGGAATCTGCGGAGGATGTCATCCATAGAATTTACTTGCTGTGGCCTTAAGTAGTAAAATTAACAGCAAAAGCTATAACTTTTTGGGAAAAGCTACGACGACATTTTATTTAAACAGATATAAACGAGTGTAGTACCACCAACGGCGGTTGTGACCACTTCTGTGACAACACAGTGGGAGGTAGAACCTGTAGGTGCCGGCCCACTCATCGTTTGGTGGGAGAAACCACGTGTCGAGGCAAGTATCTTATAACGTAGATGCCTCCCTTTTTTTCTTTTGTAGGCTCTCCTTAACCGCTGCCACATATAGACGAATATTGCTTCGCTAACACTGCCACCCCCGCCCACCCCAACCATGGTTAGAAGTAGGTCAGGTGCAAAGTCGATTGTGATTGGATGGTGTGTGGCTAGGTCGGCTTCCGTTCGGCTACTTCAACCGAATACTTTAACATGTTAAAAGCATTCGGTTGAGGATAGGGCGGCATGGCTAATGTTTTAATAATTATATTCAGGAGTAGGTCAATGGTGGTTGCTGGAAACATGACTCAAGTTTTACCTAACTTCGATTTTATTCTGAGGTTTGGCCTAAATTTAGTCATATTGCTCCTGAACTTCATGATCAGAAAACCTTAGTCGCTTGGTTAGTCAGGGATAGTGTGTGACAGGGGCTCATCTGATCTGCAGAGACTACATCCGCCACATAACGGTTGTATACACGTTGCATGGATAGAAATTGACGTTAGTTAAGTATTTAACAAATCAACCATTGTTGGTCAAAATCTAAACAAGATATCGGAGATTACAAACGTTCGACAAATATTTTTGGTTTCACGAATTTATTATAACAACCGGGAAGATAGTGTGATGTACCGTAATCGATATTAGGAAAGGAACCGCCAGGGGTTGGTGACCCTTTCAATCAAAGAATTCTTTAATGTCCGTCATATCGCCCTGTAATTTCTGCTGGTTCCTGGTCAGATTTTGTGACCTTGAGATTCCATCAATTTTTCAGTCTACCCTTTTAGCCTCTAGTTATGTGGTCTGTCATTCTTCGTCACCCATGGCCCATCATTAATCCTTTCAAAACAATGCAGTTCCGCTCCCCAAAAAAAGCGTAAGCCAAAAAAATTGATATGTTTTTTTTTAATCATATCTAGCTGCTTGTGTATCTGTTCTTTTTACGCGTCTTATCATCTGGATGTCTAACATTCACAGACGTAGAGTAGGCGTAGTGTAATTAGAGCTTGCTATTATTGTTGCATATAACACTTTTTTTAAAGAAAAGTAGATTAGGCCAAAACAGCAGTAGATTAGCTTCTTACTCTTAGGACTGTTAGTTTTAGAAATGTTACTGCTTAGAATCGTAATACTACACATGAACTGCTAAATGTTAGCAACATGTAAATGTTAGCAATGACAACTACGAGTGTAGGTAAATGCTGCCACAGGTTTTATCTGCTTATATTGTCGTGCAAAAGAGTTCTTCTTATTATTTGTACAGATGATGACATGTATCCTTATGGGGAAGAAGTAAACGAATGGCCCCGTCGGTGGGAATTTTCCGTGTGTCAGGAGGAAGAGCTTCCACCAGAGGGCTTCAGGTTCTTTGGACGGAGACATCACAATATTCACGTGAGCTTCATCTTTGCCCAATAATAATAATATCATCAAGTACTATCAAAAGCTAAAATACTCATATATGTTTGATAGAGCACATCGCTTTTTTTAACAGGTATTAAACCTCAATAGAGTTTGCAGACCTTCTAGTATATGAGTTAACAGGCGCATACAATCTACAAATAGAATAAAACTTAAATTAACAAAGGATAACTACACACTGGTTCCATCCATCCTTCAACAAATGAGGTAAAACTCAGTACATGAAAAGTAACTTTTCAAAAGGTGTTGTTACCACGTTTTTGTTCAGATATGTGACAACGGAATAGTGAGCTTTGATGACATCGTCCGACCAACATGGCCGACGCTACTTCAAGAGGTGGCTGCTTACAGTGTGGCTGCGGTCATTGCTCCCTTCCTAGCTAGATCAAATCCGACAAGTAAGTTTAGGATTCACAGAAGAACCAATAGCCTCTTCCTTACAGCAATTCAACACTTAAATAACGAAAGAGACGTTTATCGGTTTGCATGAAGATTCCCTCTGAATATTTTTCATTAAATTTTTTCAAACATTATTATTGCTGAATATAAATATCTGAAATCATACATATTAAGTCTGATAAGTATAGTATGAGTTTTGAATCTTTTAACAAGAAAGAGACGGCATGGGATGAAGTCACAATCGACAAATGAGCAGCCTTCAACAAGAACTAAAACATTGTACATTAAATCTATACATTGGTATTATTATTCTACCAGTTATAACCATACGGACATATTTCAGTTCTAGACATCCTGCCAGAAGATGAGAGAACTCAGATCTTCTACAGCTTCTATCAGGATGATGACGGAAATCCAAACACGAACCAGATTCTGTCAAGGGCACGGGACGATGGAAGGTCCACTCCTGGATTTTTTGCTCCAAGTAGGAACCAAATTATTAACTAAAGGCTTTATTAAAATGTGTGTATCTTGAACGTTGTCTGTGTCGGTAAATCATTCTGAAACAAGGGTGAATTATAATTCACAACACACACGACATGATAACCTACCCCATTTTTGTAACATATGATCGACTGCTTACTGAGTAATGTGTGTCATCTGCATTAAGTAATGTCACAGAAGCGAATGTTGCTATTTGGTTGAGAAAGAGGGGGGTTGAGCAGTCGAAGGGAAAATTAGGAAATTAGATGTCAAGTTCGATTCAAAATTAATACTGATCTTTATCATGACAATAATTACAATTCTAATGTATAAGATGACACAATAAAAAAAAATAATTGCTCTAAGAATAAAACATGGTCCCTTATCATGTATGTAGGTTACTTTGTGATGTGTTTTGATCTCTTCTAGCCTCTCAATCGTGTTTTTATATATAGATTACGAGCCAGTGTGGGCTTTGGTGGTGACTTGGACTAGAGTTCCACCTGACTGCTCAATGTATATCAACGGATTGTGTCCTAGGCCACATGACCAACTTCCTGTGAGTATTTAACCTAGCATCCAGTTTATGGACAGGAGGAGGCTGAATTACCATAGATGGTGGTGTTTATTCTGCATTCATAAGTTGGGAACAACTGGCTTGACCCTCACATAATGCCTGTATTCCGCCGTTTTGACAATATTTTGTAACAATAGGAACGGGACATACATCTAGGAATCGGTTAGCCGTTTCCCTCCCATTGCTTTTTCTGTTTCAATGTCTAATTGTAGTATTACGTAATTATACAAATCTTAACTTCATCTTTTATCCCTTATGTTAGCCTAGGACTCTTATTTAATACGAAAAATTATACGCATACAAAGTCTGAGTGGTATGGTTGTATCACGCTCACTTCGGTCTCTCTGTAATTCATCATAACTATCATATATTGACTTGAAATGAGAAACACTTCGATTTTTCCCCTAGTGATGTCAATGCTTTATTACTACCGCCTCGCCATGCTTATCATAATATGTCACTAGGTCAATAATCATAATCATAATCATCATAGGTCAAGAATAAGTAACAGAATTATACACATTGCTTCGATTTTAGGTGAATGATTTCCAGCTTGTGATATCTACTGACGGAATCCTGTCATTTGCTAATTTCATCTACCCAGCCCGCGCACAACAGTGGGTCAGCCCAGGTAAGGTTTGCCATTTACAAAAATGCAACTACCTTAGTTTGTACAACTTACATATCTTTGTACATATATGAATTCAAATGACGGTTGTTGCTCTCTGCATTCCTCACTGATGAGTCAAGTAAGTACACTTCATCATTTGAATTTGAAAACAGTAAAAAAATTATTATACAAGTTTAAGGGAGAGCATGCCAAAAATTATAATGAATAATTGTTGTAGACATATAAAGCATACCCATACCAAATTTTAGATTACTTAAGTGTAGTACCAGGTCTCCAGGACCCCGAATATACAGATTTTGTCGGACAATGGCCAAAAAAACATAACAATTTTAAAAGCCTGCATCCAAAAGATGAAAAACGCCTCGGGGTATTTGCCAACTCTACCTCCATGCAAAGTTTTAGGTCATTTGGCTGAAAAATGGCAGAGCTGAATCCATTTGAAGAAATGGCACGAGAAGAAGGACTGGAAGAAGAGACACAAAACACACATAAGAGAGCATAATATGTTTTTACCACACTATGTGTGGTGAAGCCATAATTAAGAACAGCGACCTATTTCTACAACTGTACCTAAAAGCAAATAATACAGTTGTAATTCTATATTGTATTCTATGTAGATAAGTTAATATGTTGGGTAGGTTTAATGTACTAAATAATGTAGTAAATACGATAAATAAAGAACTTCTTTAAAACCATTAGTTGTATTGCTATCTTAACATCTTATGCTATATGGAATGCAGAATGGAATGAAGAATAGTTTTATATATCCCTCCTTTTATTGACCTTTTATTGCCTCCACCCAGATGAAGCTCGGGCAGGCGGCAATAACGTTTTTCCAAAGTCTTTCGTCGCTGTGGGTGGATACAGCGCAGGTGACGGGACGCTGTTCCCTTTCCGACCGGCCACCAATGCCAGCTTGATACACAGAGGATTCGAATTCTCGGGAGAGGACAATCGAAGACGCCCACCTGGCCTCGCGTATCCTGTGTCCATGAGAAACCTTTATCTAGTCAATGGAGGTGAGGAGCAGCGATTTCACACTTAGTATCTTAACCTCTGGAAATGCGACTTATATCATTTGTGATAGCAATTGTGTGTGGTTTTACTGTTTTCACCATAACTTAAAAGGGGACACGAATAAAAAGTAAGACTTGGATATTGAGGAAATGCAGAATGATAATATATGTATCAATGTACTTTATTGTATGAATTTGTCCTTTTGTACATCTGAAGTTTATTACATTATTTATTGTCGAGACTTAGCCTCAGTAGCAGGCTATACTAGTCGTATTACACTACAAGCCTATGCCCTGTGATATAACCCAGACTCCAGAGTCATTACCACTCCACTATAATCGTAAAAGAAGACAATTGAGATAATAGATGACAATAGTATAATTCATAGAGAAATACGCCATGATTTAAATTTCGAAAGAAATAATTAACTAACTCCAACTAATTTCGAGAAAAATATTATGGGTGAAGAAATCTGTCAAAATTTGATATTGAAGTTTACTGTCATTTGCTAACACATTATATTCATTATTTTATACTTAAAAGGTTTGAAATAGAATTAACGCAAGCTAAATGAGAATTCCCTTATTTCTTGGTACCACAAATACATGTACATACAAAAGCTAGAACAAGCCTGAGATTATATATACCAAACAATAACCGTTTTTTTTATGTCAGCAATATCACATTTTTGTCTTAAATAAGTATGGAATGGGATAAGGTTGATTCAATTTACTACTGTAACATTAAAAAGGATGACCAGAAATTGAGTTTGAAAATTCAATTTTACGACCATTCAAGCTCCAATTACACCATGTTATGTACATGAAACGTGACAAAAAAGTAACTGAATGGAGACAATTTTTTTGCGCAGGGAACTGGAAGTTTGCCCTGCAGGACCAAAACAACGTTTCGCCCCCCGAACCTGCGGTAGCGAGATGCTCACAGTGGATGAGACGTCAGATAGTAGAGGATCCAACCCAGCTGTTCGGTTACGACGCTTTACCATCAACCCAGTCATGTCCCTGTACGGCCGAACAGGCGTGGTTTGACTCTACGTAAGTTTTTTTTTTTTTCAAATGGATTTTGCCTTCATAGCTTTTAAGGATAGCGAATCATAAATATTTGTCCTATATTATGCAAGAAGCTCCCCCCCCCCACCGAAGAAAAATGCTGCTAAACTACAGGAATACAAAGTTGGTATTGTGAATTCGCGGTAGTGCATAGCGACATTTACGACTAGCCAGCCCTTTGTGGTATTTTCTGGCAAAAAGAATCATTGAGTATCACGTGGCATGAGAAATTCTACTTGATCAAACTTGTATCATGTCAAGATTATTTTATGAGACTAAATTGTAATCCATACCATTGCTATTTCCTGTAAAATTTAGCTACAACCTTCCAAGTTCAATCACATCGCGACCAACGTGTGCGACCAGCAGACGTCGTGTCCATGCGTTTGTTGATTCAGAGAGACTGATAATGTCCAGAATGTGCTGCTACCAAAGGGCACAATGGTGGACGCAGTCGTTTACTTCAGGGAACACGAGAAGCTCCAGGCAAAGGCTTGGTCAGGGTGCTTTGCAGGATGGAATACGAGGGGGACATCTTATCATTGTGAGTAGATTTCTTTAAGTACTAGGACAGTCTATCATTTTTTTTTAAATTTGACATCATTTAAACATAATTGCATAAAATTAAATGTAACTTTTCCTGTTCTATTCTGAAATCTATTGCGTTATTCCGAGATCTAATTACCAGAGGGAAATATCTAAATTATCCCCAGGCTGTATATAAAACGGAAATTTCCTATAGCGTATATAAAACTGCAGCTGTTTTTAATTAATTGTGTAAGGCGATTGGTTATCTGAGCATGGCTGTGGATATGTTAATTTCATTAAGAATTCAATGAAACATGTTTGCATAAACATCAGTTCGATTCATTTAAGTATTTAAATACATTTGACTATCATGCACAGTAGGGTCTTTTAAAAGTTGGTCCAGTTTTTTTTGATAATCGATGGCCGATTCATTGTCTGTGAAAAAAAGAGTGTAGTGCCACAAAAATACCTAACAGATTAAATGTATTTTTTTCTAGTCTGTAAAGTTTTTAAAATAATGCAGCTACATGACATTTTTATTCCTTGGTGCATGTAGGTGAAAACCAGAATGAGTAAATGCATTACTACATTTATGTTGCATAATACCACAAAAAGCGTAAGCTTGGTAGCTTCCTCTTCCACACCCTTATCAATATGATTTTTTTGTGATTTTTCCCCACAGAATAACCAGGCTGATGACCAAGCTGCCTTCCAGAGTTGTTGTGTGGATGCGGCGGCCGTGCGGAATGGCTGGTACTGTGACAGGTTCGTGCTGCATCGCCCGCTGTCCTCCCCAACACACCCGGGCTGCACCAACTATGGAGTCAACATCCCATGGACCACAACCTCGTGTTGTGATCCTCACCTTACCACACTGGACGGTAACAAGTACTCCTTCAACGGACTTGGTGACTTTCTAATGGCAGATGTTGACAATGGGGAGTACCAACTGCAGTGCCGGATGTCACTTGCGGCAGGTGATGTTTTTAGAGATAGATAGATAGATAGATAGATAGATAGATAGATAGATAGATAGATAGATAGATAGATAGATAGATAGATAGATAGATAGATAGATAGATAGATAGATAGATAGATAGATAGATGTTTTAGAGATAGATAGATAGATAGATAGATAGATGTTTTAGAGATAGATAGATAGATAGATAGATGTTTTAGAGATAGATAGATAGATAGATAGATAGATAGATAGATAGATAGATAGATAGATGTTTTTAGAGATAGATAGATGTTTTTAGAGATAGATAGATAGATAGATGTTTTTAGAGATAGATAGATAGATAGATAGATAGATAGATGTTTTTAGAGATAGATAGATGTTTTTAGAGATAGATAGATAGATAGATGTTTTTAGAGATAGATAGATAGATAGATAGATAGATAGATGTTTTTAGAGATAGATAGATAGATGTTTTTAGAGATAGATAGATAGATAGATAGGTAGATAGATAGATAGATAGATAGATAGATAGATAGATAGATGTTTTAGAGATAGATAGATAGATAGATAGATAGATAGATGGATAGATTTGTAAATTTTTACACTACACACAAATGAATCATACAACCTACATGTATACATAACCTACTACGTACAATGTAGTGCTTTGTTCTTCAAATTTGGATAAAGATGTTTACTATGTACAAGCGATGAAAAAGTTTTGAAATTAATTTTAAAATCAAAACATACGCATAGATCTTTATTGTTTGAAATATAACATGTTATAAAAGATTAGCAAACTATCAAAATCCTTCTGCCACCATGACGTCATTAAATGTTTGCACTATTAAATTACAGGTACAGAACACGCCACGATTATTACAACAATCATCGCATATCAGAAGGAAAAACAACCCATCCAAATCCAGGTGTCAGGGGACTCTGACCTGGAGCTGTACGTGAACGGCAGTCTCACTGACCTGTCTGTGTTGGATAAAGAGGGGTACGATCTGGAGGTCGGAGACAACGCCCTGGTCACTAAACCGGCCAACAACTCTCTCTTGGTCATCTTCTTCAGTGGCATCACGATACAAGCAAGTGCAAGGAAGGTTGGTATCCATAATTTGTATCATTTTAATTTTTTCTCCCTTATTATTTATTCCAACTTTACTTCACAGTTTAAATACTTCATATTAAAATTTAATTTATCATTTAGTATGTGCATGGAACTTAAATTTTCCCCACTGTTAATAACATTTCTGGTGGGCCCGTTGTTGTCTCAATACTGTGGGAACACAAAACTGAAAGTTAGGGGACAAAGTTGAATGTGCAGACTAACAGGAATGTTAAATTGAAGCTCAAAATAGCCTACCTGCAAGCTAACAGAAAGCAAATGATACGGTGGATTAACTCAGTTAACTAGAGGATGGCATATTTGCGTTAGTAGAATATATGCACTGCATAAGCAAGAAATGCAAATATTGATAATGAGTAAATTAAAAACAAGAACCATCAACTAAG
>NW_017803080.1:86751-97111 GCF_001625305.1 Branchiostoma belcheri | reverse complement strand
GTGTGCGGCTGCCATGTAGGTGGGGAACAACGTGTTCCTTCAATAGTGGGCTGTTAAACGCATTACCGCTTTTTGATCCCATTCTGTTTGTTTTCCTAGCTAATGCCATGTGGTTCTCATACTATTGCCCTCAGCTATGGTTGGAAGTGTCCCACTTCCCCAAAGAACACAGATATTTATAACTTGGCACTCTGTAGTCACACTGAGTCACTACACTACTAGTCTGACACCCTGGTCAGAACGGATCCCCGATCTAGATATTTACCGACCTCTATTATAACTTATATAAAGGGAGGGGGGCTGTTGTAGAATTCCTTCAGAGGCATCCTGGTCCTAGAATCGAGGCTAAAGTTCTACAGTAATATTATGTAAAATTTACATATTTTACAAATTTTAAACCCTATACATTTCAAATTGTGCACTTGCAGACGTACGTACGGATTACTATACCTAATTTACTTCACATGTTGCGTGTTTTGGCCCTGAAGCCGAGGAACTGGCTTGCAGAGACCCTGGAAACAGTCTGGAACCCAGACTAACCCAGACTAATATTGTCGCTGGCTACCGGTATACCACATGGTAGAGACAGCCGCAAATAACCGGCCGTAAACAAAAAGAGTAAACCTAACCGCAGGCTACCTACCTCTAGCCTGGCATAGACGGGGTATGTACATTATCAGAAAATTAATCAGTTTAAAATCTGTATAAAGTTAAAGAAACTTGATGTACCTCTACATGATTTTCTACCAGTATACTCCAGTATGAAGGATAACACCCGACCACCATGAATAAATCATGTTGGAAATTTCATAAATATATCCTACTCACCTTAGCCAAGCGTCTTTGCTTCCAAACATCCTCGATGGTTCCCAAACCGTCTCCGTCACTAAGTTCACCAACGCAACTTTTCCATCCTCCTTCCAAATCCACCACTGTCCTGTATCCGATATCATGACAACTTCCGGGGCACCCGACATGATCCCTTGCGTTTCTCCTCGCTTTCTCCGCAGAATTTTACACTACAACTATATTCAGGCTGATGTAGGGTCGAAAACGCATTGACGACGATTAAATCTTCACTAAAACCACGAATAAGTACGACGAAACAAGAAAGCAACAATAGTTGGCAACTTGAACGGACGAGAGCGTTGATAAACAGTGTGCCGTTGAAGCCGTTACCCTCACGCTCTGACTCTGAACTAATTCGGACCAGGCCTGGACCAGGCTGGGGGAAGGGCACGGGACGCTCGTATTACCTTCTCAAACCAAACCAGGGGACAGCATTCCCCCGGTCCCTCAGAGACCAGAGCGCCTGACTGAGAGACCGTGGCTGTTTATTTGTGTACCGAGCTGACTGGTAACGGTCGTTTTTTCACCAGATAAAAACTCGCGCAGTCACTAACATGTTTCTAGTCTTTTATCTACTCGGGTGTATGGCAAGTTTTGTTCACTATCGTACACCGACGGGGCCCAAGTTCGACATCTTGGAAAACCACGCGTCTTGGATGAAACTGTATGAAGAGTCAAACCTCAAATTATGTAGCCGGGATACCGAAGAGACTCTACAAGAATGGGAAGGAGGTACGTTATATCTCGTTTTCACATAATGTACGATTTCAGCTCACGATTTGTACACTTCCGCCGTTAGAACCTTTTTTGTAATACCAGACATGTGGTAGCGCATGGATGAGATTTCAGTGTGTCCTGCAAGGGGGTGGGGGTGTGAACTTATAATATGTAGTAGGCATTCGATTCTTCCGTGTGAATAACCGATTTTTATATTTTGGCCTGGTAATAGGTACACCGTGAGAGTTTAGCAGGTTGTTGCCGGTGGTAGTATCCACGCACACACACCCGTATGGAGGGACCCCTCCCTCGCTGCCTGAAGGAAGAAGTCGGGTAAGTAGAATGCATTTGTGATCACCTCACTCTCAGCCTCTAACTGTAAACTACGAAAGACCATAGGAACAAAACGTAAAACAGACGACAAGCTTAAACAGACTACGAGCTTAAACAGACGACGAGCTTAAACAGACGACGAGCTTGCTTAAACAGACAACGGGCTGGCTGAAACAGACGACGAGCTTGACTGAAACAGACGACGAGCTAATACACAGACGACGAGCTTGCTGAAACAGACGACGAGCTTGCTGAAACAGACGACGAGCTTGACTGAAACAGACGACGAGCTGAAACAGACAACGAGCTAGCTGAAACAGACGACGAGCTGAAACAGACGACGAGCTAAAACAGACGACGAGCTGAAACAGACGACGCGCTTGCTGAAACAGACGACGAGCTGGCTGAAACAGACGACGAGCTGAAACAGACGACGAGCTGGCTGAAACAGCGAAGGAGCGACGCTCCCGCTCCAAGGCTGGAAACCCTGGCTCCTTGTATAGTGTACGGTCCCTTCTGAGTGACACCAGATGCTGTCTATGGCCCTGTTCAGATTGAATCAGTGAAAGCGCCTTACATGTGTTGATGATATGAATGTTAGACATCCAGGTAAACAATACTCATAGGAAATTCAAACTCCTACTACTGGATAAGTTATGGAGATAATATCCGGGCGTTTCCAAGTGACATTCACCACTCTTCTTCAGCGTCACTAATGAACTAACGTTAACTTTGTTAATTGATTTGTTTCTTGCAAATTCATGCCCGAGGGCTAATCGCATACAGACATTGACAATAAAAATGTGGTGATATAAGACTATTTGCTAACATGAACTTCTACGTGTACGATATACTTATCGAACCTACTACATGTATCTCTACTTAAATCTAATAACGTTGGCATACATACAGGCTAAAAAAAAAGTAAATATGCAATATGAGAACAGGTAATAGGAACAAGGTAACTGCTATTCTAATCCGTTCTATTCTATTAAACTATTCTTGTCATGCTATTAGGGGGTTTGACTTCTTCTCAGGAAGCAGTGGGAGATGAATTGTCCGACTCTTTAAAAAATAAAAGGGTTGGGAGTGAACAGAAGACGATAAAGCACAATTGAGCTACTCCCCACTTCTAAACAGCCGTCACCATCTTCCTGCTATAAAACCCATCAGGGGTCGTTCGGTTTATAGCACCTTCGGGGTGCCCATCAAAGAATGACACTCTTTTATCTGTCAGATTATAACAGTTTTCACATCGAGTTGAAAAATGTGCTTGCCTGCCTGGCTGTCTGTTTACTGTACTGCTCGTAATGAACTGAACAATTTCGCCTTTCTGACTTTCCACCTCCATGCTTTCTACAACTTTCCACCACACAATAAGTTAGTTGCTGACATTTTGCCATCCTTCCACCTTGTATTAATTAGTATGTGTAGGTTTGTTGTGTGTGTACGTGCGCTCGCGCCTTATTGGTCAAGTACTGATGACGTAAGAGGTAATGCTTTCAAAAACTTGTGACCAACGACAGCGTGGTCACAAGTGTATTCATTAGTGACGCTGAAGAAGAGTGGTGAATGTCACTTGGAAACGCCCGGATATTATCTCCATAACTTATCCAGTAGTAGGAGTTTGAATTTCCTATGAGTATTGTTTACCTGGATGTCTAACATTCATATCATCAACACATGTAAGGCGCTTTCACTGATTCAATCTGAACAGGGCCATAGACAGCATCTGGTGTCACTCAGAAGGGACCGTACACTATACAAGGAGCCAGGGTTTCCAGCCTTGGAGCGGGAGCGTCGCTCCTTCGCTGTTTCAGCCAGCTCGTCGTCTGTTTCAGCTCGTCGTCTGTTTCAGCCAGCTCGTCGTCTGTTTCAGCAAGCTCGTCGTCTGATTAAGCTCGTCGTCTGTTTTAGCTCGTCGTCTGTTTCAGCTCGTCGTCTGTTTCAGCTAGCTCGTTGTCTGTTTAAGCTCGTCGTCTGTTTCAGCAAGCTCGTCGTCTGTTTCAGCAAGCTCGTCGTCTGTGTATCAGCTCGTCGTCTGTTTCAGCAAGCTCGTCGTCTGTTTCAGCCAGCCCGTTGTCTGTTTAAGCAAGCTCGTCGTCTGTTTAAGCTCGTCGTCTGTTTAAGCTCGTAGTCTGTTAAAGCTTGTCGTCTGTTTTACGTTTTGTTCCTATGGTCTTTCGTAGTAAACAGGTAATCAATCTCCTAGTAGGGTCGTGAATTGTATTAGATCAATACGTCAAATTGTATATTAGATCAATATATACTGCCACTCAGATCTTTGGGTGTCAGCATACTGCAGGCAAACTGGATACTGCTTGGAAAGTTTGAAACTGTATTTCAGCCACCCAAATATCTGCTTGGAGATAAGTATTAGATTACATGTGAGATAGCGGCCTTGGGAGCTTCGCGGTGCCTTCCTCTTGTTGTTGAGAGGCGACTACTAGTAGACAGACGTCGCTAATTTTGCTTTGGGATTGAAAAAACGGCTCCCTCCTAGACTTCAGACTCAGAGTTTGACATCACAAAGCTAATTGCACGTTCCCTTATTTAAAAAGAGAAACAAAAATGTTGTGTGCAACCAAAATAATATTTTTACTTTCTAACATGTGCGATTCAGGTCACCTCACTAGTTGAATTTGTCTTCCTGTGGGGAAGAGCTGATAAACTGGATACTGCTTGGAAAGTTTGAAACTGTATTCCAGCCACCCAAATATCTGCTTGGAGATTAGTATTAGATTACATGTGAGATAGCGGCATTGGGAGCTCCGCGGTGCCTTCTTCTTGTGTCTCTTGTTGAGAGGCGGCGACAAAATGGGTCATCTGGTTTCCATCTTTTCTCTGTGTATCAAACATGTAATTTTCTAGAGGGGCCCTGGTAGATTTGTCTTAGCAGATAGAAGAAAGTGTTGACAAAACAACTTTCACTAAATTCGAAGTGTGGGGTCCCCGGAGCTTGGGTTTCACAGGCTCGATTAAATTTAGTAACTGATAGCAATGGCCTATGGAATCTGTAGTTTTGCCACCGTAGGATCTGCTTGGAGACTATAAAACACCCCCATGATGTCTACTAGTATGGAGATTTCAGGGCAGAGATAAGAGGAAAACTACTGAGTGTTCAGGAGTGAGGATTGGGTTATCTTTGCGACTCAACCGTGACGGGGAGAGGTCAGTGATAAACACACGACATGAAGTCCTGGAGGTCCTGTAGGGACAACCGTAAACACAGTCCTAACATTTATCTCGGAGAAAACTGTTTCTTGAATTCACAGTCTCATCTGCATGTTGAAGGGGATATGTACTGTACATAAATGGGGCCTGACCTATATATATATATATATATTTAACGGACTGCCAGAAATATCTGGTGTGGTGTGGGTGGGGGGGTGGGGGCTCTGTCTCTGGTATATCATGCCAGAGCTGACCTATGGCCTTGGATATAGTCCGGGATACAAGGTTACGGCCTAGTCAGCTTTTTAAGTACCGGGTGTCTCATCCAGAGATGTGCGAAATGCGATCCACACTTCAAATTTAGTGAAAGTTGTTTTGTCAACACTTTCTTCTATCTGCTAAGACAAATCTACCAGGGCCCCTCTAGAAAATTACATGTTTGATACACAGAGAAAAGATGGAAACCAGATGACCCATTTTGTCGCCGCCTCTCAACAAGAGACACAAGAAGAAGGCACCGCGGAGCTCCCAATGCCGCTATCTCACATGTAATCTAATACTAATCTCCAAGCAGATATTTGGGTAGCTGGAATACAGTTTCAAACTTTCCAAGCCGTATCCAGTTTATCAGCTCTCCCCAACAGGAAGACAAATTCAACTAGTGAGGTGACCAGAATCGCACATGTTAGAAAGTAAAAATATTATTTTGGTTGCACACAACAATTTGTTTCTCTTTTTAAATAAGGGAACGTGCAATTAGCTTTTCGAGGTCAAACCCTGAGTCTGAAGTCTAGGAGGGAGCCGTTTTTTCAATCCCAAAGCAAAATTAGCGACGTCCGTCTAGCCTCCAGCAGGCTTTCTACGGGGGTACTGATCGTAGAATTTGTGAAAAAGAAAGAAGTAAATTGTGTGCCAGGAGAGTCAGTCCACGGGAGGGTGAATTTCCCCCTTCTGAATGGCAAATAAACTCTACGGTGGCTAAACCCCTCTAGTCAATTATTCTCCCTTTTGGCTAAATTTTACTTTATTCGAACCCGCGTTGTTACGAGTATGGCTGTACACTATGTCGGGCCTGTTGAATCTACTTATTCAGGGGTATTCTGCAAGCAAAAAGGCGAAATGGTTAAGTTTAAAACTCCCTGATGTCAGGGTCATTATGCAGATTTCAAGCTCACCTCACCAATCCAATATACAGTGACTGTATGGGAGCTTGTAAACGCTTTCATGACCTTGCATTCCCCATATCTGCTTGAAGCTTTTCGCCGGCTCGCTTTTCGCCGGCTTCCTAGTTAAACTTGGGAGCTTTTCGCCGGCTCGCTTTTCGCCGGCTTCCTAGTTAAACTTGGGAGCTTTTCGCCGGCTCGCTTTTCGCCGGCTCCCTAGTTAAACTTGGAGCTTGGGTTTCACAGGCTACCCTGACTACCAACCAACCAAGTGTCTTTGACGCCCCGAGTTTCTGTATCTGTACATGTATAGCCGGTATAACCGCCTTTCGGCGTAACACACCAGCTTCTGTATCTGTATAGCCGGTATAACCGCCTTTCGGCGTAACACACCAGCTTCTCAGACACGCGGCGCGGCGGCAGCTGACTATATTAAACCGATTGACTTGTTACACCTAACCCTTGAACTTCTAGCTCAAGACTAATTGTTTAAAGCTATCTAATGATAATGCCCCTACTGTATACTTGGTGACATCGAGTTCCACTCTGCAATAGTTGTAGGAAAGAATGAATTCTTGAACACCTCAATCCTTGGTTGATACATATACATAACTCTGGTACATCAAGGCATGACTATTAAGTGACGTTTCATGATATTAAAGTGGCCTTGTCGCCATCCGTTTTGTAACGCCTTACACTATATATAGCTAGTTACAGGCTGGTTGGGGGTCCCTTGCACTTGGGGAGTTCCGTTACACAAGGAATAGCATCCATATTAACTCTCCAATCAGATCATACCGTGGCAATGGCAGTATCCATTATCTTGGGCTACCACCGCATGATCTGCTTGGAGATCCAGGCTACAAGGGCTGGTGAAAACCGCAGAGGGACTCAGAACTAGGACAGATGAAACCATGCGTATATCTCTCAGCGGGTAGCTTCCTCATGCTATGGTCACATCCCAAACCGGTTTCCGGTCCAGCGGTTCTCGGGAACGAGAATAAAGTATGTTATGAAAGACGACAAGACCGACAGAGTGTTGAAAACTATGCATATTTTGTGCGTATTTTTGTGATGCGCGTTTTTATGTTTCGTTTATGCAACACTCCATGTTAAAAACCATGTTTTAACATGGCTAAAAGTCAATGCAACACTCTGCGTCTGAGCTTGGGCGGGGTCGGGATTTTGGTCAGGGCTAGGCAAGCCTTGGCCATACAAGACCACTACCTCCCCTCCTACCACCCCCCCCCCCCACTGTCCCCAAGTTCGTAGTTTCCCTGTCCCTTCCCCAGTGGGAGGGCGCGACTCTGTGGGGCATGGGACGCCATAGACCGGGTGGATCGAGAGAGCAGTTACAGCTACAGCTATCTAGAATAGGATCCGGCTTGATGTGGGCGTCTTTTCCCAGTTTTATCACATCTAAATTCTTCTTTTTTTTTGTCAGATTTTCTTCCCGCTCTGTAAACTAAGCTGGTAGGAATTTTAGCCACCCTAGGATCTGCTAAAGGATTAAATTCACTTGTCAAAACACCACTTATCCCTGCCAGGGCTAGACCCGGTTCTCACACGGACAAAATGATCGACTGTGTTTAAGATCATGCTAGAGTGAGTCAGAAGTGACTTTATAGAGAATCCGGAGTTTCGCAATCAGCCTGTTCTTGGCTAAGACATAGATAAACACATCACCGTGGATTTTACCTTACATAAGGGAGGAATTTTACGGTAAAAACCTTCATTCTTTCATGACCTCTGACCGCCCATAAGACTGACGACGGTGATTAGGGTATGTCATAATTGTAATTTGTATGAAAATAAGGTGAGATGAATGGTAGACGGCCCCGACTCGAGCTCTAATATATGATATGAATCTTTATTGCATGTTCTTGCCCAGATGGGCTAAATGCATAAGAGGTCATGCAGTATGCAAAGCATGAGTATTGCATATATATGTATATAAATTATAAACTGTGTCTGCAAATAGAACGGTACCACCCAAGAGCTCAAATACAACAGTATACAGGTATATAGTACATGTAATCTCCAAGCAGATTCGGAGGGGCAAGGGGACTTTATGTTGGCCGCATGTATCCATTGGCCGCCTGAAATATATCCAATGTTCGTCCCGTGGGGCAAACGTTGAATATATTTCAGGCGGCCAACATAATGTCCCCTTGCCCCTTCGAATCTGCTTGGAGATTAAGTACATGAAGATGACAAACAATTCAGGCTGTAGTTGAGTTGACCAGCACGCTGGCTGTAGGGAGAAAACAGTGTTTTATGTACTCTGGGGTGACCAGTGGTCACCACATGGTTTCAGTTGGGAAGCGGGTCGTGACTGTATGGGCCTTTGCGGCTATAAAAAATTGGGCAACGAGTGTAGTTATCGGATTACCAATTACCATGGCTAAACTGTGGTTTTCTGTGGTCTGACTCTCCTGGTCAAATTCTACTCTCCGTAGAATGGTCTGGTAGAGGTAATCGTTAGCCTCTGCCAGGCTTCAGCTAGCGGCTAGAGGCGAGGGTAGAAATCGGCCGAATAGTCCTTGAATATATATATAGACTTTCTACCTTCATGAACAGACAGATGTTATGCCGCTTCCCGATACCTGGTGGTACCTTAGACCTGGTGGTAGATAGTCTATAAAATGGGCTATAAGGTCTATAAAATGTGCCACGGGCCGGGGTGGGACTAATCTCGGATAATGGACACTTTAATTAGCTGACAATCATCTGTTAATGAGCGCTGTACTTAGCGAGTGCCATAAAGAAAAAAAAAGGGGAGCCAGAAAGCGTAACAAAGTGTTACTGTGTTAGAGTCCGTGCTTCGGGATTTAATAGGTGGTTTACAATTTCATTCCTCTACTTAGTTCCTTTTCAAATATGTATGGCAAAACAACATAATTCTGCATGGTTGAAAAGAAATGTAATATGGATCCCACAGACATCCGTTTGCATCCACTAGTATCTGTTACAAGAGTCGCGCCGCGTGCTGGTGTTTTACGCCGAAGGGCGGTTATACCGGCTATACCGATACAGAATACAGAACAAAGTGCATAAATCATCCCCTCGCGTATACGACTGTATCCAAATGAGCTCAGTGTCAGAAGTCTTTAGATCACCATCCACTAATGGAGATCCCAATATTTTAAATAAAACAAACAAACATGGTTGGAGAGTAAGGCTCCCTCAATCCAGACCATTCCAGGGTGTTCTCACTTCTGCGGAAGAATCCCTCCCTTGGCCAACCGGGAGTAATTCAGTCATGTTCTAATTCGTTCCGTTGCGTATATAATGGTGGGCATTGCCTAAATTTAGTCTTCTGCCGAACCAAGTCGACTAATTTTCCGGCCAAATTTTGTATCTGTATAGCCGGTATAACCGCCCTTCAAGCGTAACACCCCAGCTAATTCAAAGGAAGGTGTGATTTGGGCTTTACTTTTTATCACAGAGAACGAAGCATCGCATAGTTCAGCCAGAAGACAAAGATCAGACTGCCTGTAACTCCCCTTACCGTGGATGTCCATCCCTATCTCATGTCAACCAAATTGCGCCGAAAATTGCTTACGCAAAGGTTTTCCCTCCGTGTACACCGGCCCCAATTTTTGTACACAATTTCGGTTAGGGCAGGCGTACGATCAGCGGCTCGCCCAGTGGGCCCGGGAGTCTCCGTGCCTCCCAGTCTCTTATAAAACAGGAATGAACTCCTTTCTTGTTGCAAATTCCAGTCTTTCCCCCGTTTGTACAAGCCACGCAGTGTTCACTTGTTCAATTCTCCGTGTTTCAGTCGTTTTGCTCTCCCTTTGATTCTTTGTTTCAATTGTTTAGAGTTAGTGAGCTTTTTGCTGTTCGCTGGGCATGTCGGAAGGGCGCAACAGCGCGAATTGGAGTATGGAGTTACGACAGGATCAAAAGCAAAATGGAGACTGTTAGAAATAAGGAAGTATACGATGACATTGCGTGAGATATGGAGGCTACAACTAAACTGCAAAACTGGTCAAGTACGTCCATGGCGGCAGGTTATTTGAGGTCACGATAGTGTGGGGCGCAGCGGGAGTTCTCTGGCCCTCCCTGGCGATGTATTAACAGAAACGACGTACGCTCGGATTTTGCCTGTGTGTAAACCA
>NW_017803080.1:85442-86731 GCF_001625305.1 Branchiostoma belcheri | reverse complement strand
TGTCGATACTTTTTTTGCTGGATTGATTATTGAAATACAGTGGCATTAATAGCTATTATCTAGGAAGGCCTCAATGATCGGAGGCTCTGTATGGGGGTTAGGAGGACACTAGTCATGTAACATGTTTTGATAGCTGGGCGGTGAAAGCTTAGAAACACGTTTAGACAGTTTACACCTAAATGCTTTATTTAATCTGTTCATCAGCTAAAAGGTAAGCTTTTGCATTAACTGTACATAAAATTTGCCATTTACAATAAAAAAGGATTCCATTTTGGGGGTAATAAAACGCCATGATGATATTCCATGACGTATTTAAAAACTGTAAAAACTGTTTAAAATCAAATACTTCAACTGGTCAATAAGAAGTATATATGACGATAAGAATATAATAACTACGTTAAAGAGACAAAAACGGGCTCTGCAAGGGAGTCATAGATATTCTTAAGATAGCACATAGATTAGTTGTACATGATTTCATCTACTTTCCCCTTCTCATACAAATTCCTTGTTAAATCCAGTTGCACATCAATAATGCAATCCATAACATTAACATTAAAACAAACCTGTCTCTGTGTTAGTAGGGCAGAGACACTCAATACCTTTTAGGACCTAAATGCCTTGTACACCTAAAACTTTCTCATTTTTATATCAAAAGAATAAAATCACCCCATTTCTAGACAACAAAAGATACTTGAACACTAATGACAAAGAATCAGTTGATAAACAAGACAACAAGTTTAAAATGCCACTTTGGCATTCACGATATACGTATAACTGCTGTTAGAGCCTTAGTTCTTACAATACATACACTTTAGTACGTCATAGAGCACCAAGAACATACATAAACTAGTTTACACATGAACAGGACTGAACAATGCTTTCCAATGGTCCTAAAGTATGCATGAGGCTTTCCTTGACACTGTACCTGTCACAGGCAGATGGAAATGTTCTTTGATATTTCGGAGTTCTTTCAGCTGGAATGTTTTGAGACACCTTGTCTTTGCAGCCTCACATATATTTATGCTTTCAAACATAAGAGGATGGCTGTAGGCAATGTTCTGATATTTTTTGTCACGCAATGTCTGCCACTCCGTTTCCACTTCCAAAGATTCAATGTCCTTATGGGTGACAGAGTCTGGGCTTTCTCGACGTCTCTGTGCAGCTGACAGCCTCGCAAAGTAACTACTGATCTGCTTTGCACTCCTCAATTCGCTAGGCTCGAACAACAGCTCCCCATCTTCACCTCGTGCATACTGCATGTCCTGTGAGACTTGTGATGCGTCTGTCTT
>NW_017803080.1:84069-85422 GCF_001625305.1 Branchiostoma belcheri | reverse complement strand
AGGGAGAGGAATTTTTGGAAGGAATGTTATAAATTTTATTTGATGAAATTTAGACGTCATGCTTCTTAGTTGTTACTAATCATATGATGCAATTTTCATTAGTTTTCGTCCAGGGGTCGACAGTGGGTAAGAAGAGGAAGCGAGGTGGGAACAGAGGTCGTGGACGTCCCTCATGCGGTTCCCGTGCAGGTGGACGAGGGCGAGGTCGTATCTAGATTTAAACTGCACCACGCTACTGTTAAGTTGAAGTTTCATACATTTAATATTGACCACAGATGTATTGAGTAGTCTTCGTATTGTGTTATTCAGTACACATGTTCGAATACCTATTCTACCTATACCAGATGTAAAAATTGCAGCTAACATGTCATGACGCTTTGTTGTAAACATTGTAAACATGTGACATGTTGAAATAATCTGTCTGGAGTTTATTGACATGTTGAAATACCTATGCCTGGTTTAAATATCTTATACTGTATCTTGCCATAGCCATGTAAGAGTTGAAGGTAATCGTTGTATCCATTTTAAAAGGCGTTGTTAGGGGCTTTGACCTCAGTAATGTAAAGTGTTCAGTGTTAAAACAGTAACTTTATTGTGGTATGATAACAGATAATATTTGTACAGCAGTCAAACGCTCAGTGTGTGCGTCACATAACTGAATTGTATAACATAGCTCACCTTGTCCTTTAACAAAGATGGCTCCTCTGGTCTGGGGAAAAGGCCCAACGTGGCAGACTTTTCATAAACTTCCCTTTGTGTTGAAACTTTGGCAGCAGAATTCTTCTCGTATTGAACTTCTCTCGTGCAAGGCATCGCGACAAAGTTCCCTTCCTCGCGGCCTTTCTGCCTGACGAGATCATCACATACACCACTTGTGTCGGCATGTTTGACATCGCGACAAAGTTCCCTTCCTGGTGGACTCGGCGAGGGAAGTTCCCTCTAGGCGGACTTGACAGTATAACAAGTACAGTACGCGCGTGTCGGCCTTAGTCGGCCTGCACAGACTTCGAGCTGGAACACCGCTGGTGTCGGCCTAGTCGACGTCGAGGGAACTTCCCTCTTGTGTGACTTGGCAAGGAACACCGGTAGTGACGGACTTAACGCAAGAACACCGTTCGTGTCGGCCTGGTAGCGGGAACTTCCCTCAGTCGGACATCACGCAATAAGCACCGTTCATGTCGAGAGGGAACTTCCCTCGTGTGCGACTTGGCAAGGCACACCGTTAGTGACGGACTTCGTGCATGAAGACAATGTGAGAGAACATCCCTCGTGTGTCACTTGGCAAGGGACGCCGCTAGTGACGGACTTTGTGCATGAACACCATGCGAGGGAACTTCCCTCGTGTGTGACTTG
>NW_017803080.1:77996-84049 GCF_001625305.1 Branchiostoma belcheri | reverse complement strand
CCAAAGGTTCTGTCCATTTTGTCCAAACATGATTGAAAATGAGCACCATTTTATAATGGATTGTACACTATACAATGATAAGCGCCTATTGCTGTTCACCTTTCTTTCCGCTTGTTCAATTGATTTAAATACGTTAGATCCTATAGATAAATGCAACTACATTCTCAGGGGAGATAACCAATACAGTATTCAAATAGGAAAATACATTAAAGAATGTTTCGATCTTAGAGAACACATGTTAGAGAATAGTTAACCTTAATTGTTACATCATACATATACTCTGTACGTAAGATGACGTTATCCACACATGTATTTAGCTTTGTTAGATCTTTAGTTAGCTTTGTTATATCTTTAGTTAAGACCATGCAAAAGTCTCTGTACTTTTTTGTTGTGTCAATAAAGAATCTGTATATGCGTCCCGCAGGACAAGGGTTTTAAGAAAGGCATAAAATCGATCTGTTAGATAAAATGGTTTACCTGCTCTAGTGACGTACAAAGGGTTGGGCACATTCGCACCTGCGTCCGCAAGTGACCTCCAATCCGTCTGGGGCTGCTGCATGGGCGTGGTGCCTGTGTGGTATTTATATCATCATTAAAACCGTCTACGTATAAAACCTAATAATTCCTCTATTTAACTTTAGAATCTAGTAAATGGTTGGGTCGTGTAGCACAACGGCACGTGCCAACCGCGAATCAAGAGGTCCCGAGTTCGAGTCCTGACATGCCGCCGATCTTGTGCCCTCGGGAAAGGCACTTAACACGACTTTCCCCACTGGACTCAAGCGAAAATGAGTATTGTCTGCCCAGTATTCGTTTCTATGTGTTGGACATAACGCCAGCAACAGCTGCCTCTGTTCCGCGTGTATTGCATTGTTGCAATTTCAATAAAGTCAGAATCTAGTAATTCATGTATCAATCAAGCTGAGAAAATATACATGTCAGCTAAATATGACGAATAGTAGTATTTTGTAGTAACCAGATCTGTCAACATTTAATACGCCTAAATGATGTCTTCTCTTTTTATGATTCCTATGGCATTCAATTTTTTCATAAAAAATCAAAATGGCTGTGCCAGTCTCCAGAAAATGTATGGAAAATTGTTATAACGTACTCTTCTTTTGTTCTTTGTTCTATGCTACTTGTTTTCTTTATTTGACAGCTTTTGTGAAATCCGTAGGCATTTTTTCCGTCATTAGAAGAGAAATAAACACAGCAAGCTTTTTTAGCCTTCTAATCTAAATGTTATCAATAAAAAAACAGATACAATTATACAAAACTGCTGAACGGCTTACTCACGGTTTAAACAACCTGCGTAGTAATCGAAAGTTACTAGTACACTAGTTATGAGTTATAACTCCTTAACGAGTGCCTTTCTTCTTAAACCAGTTCTACAAAACATTTAACCTGGAGACTTTGGTGCCCAGAACAACGCGATAAGAAGTACTCCCTACTGTGGCTTCTCCAGCAGCTTGAATACTAAATTGACCCCCAATAAATACATAAACACATAAACATCCCAGACTGTCTCTGTCCCAGAAACAAAAAGCATGGACAGATAAGCATCATAACGGTCACTTTTTTTGGATATTTTTCTACACTGCTTTCAAAGTAACAATATCAAACCATGCAAATGATCAGGATAGTTGTAACTTCGTCAAATTATGAAGACAATATTACCTGCAACATTCAGTTTCTGTAAAACCAACCTTGTAGTCTTTATCAAAGTGTCTAATTGTAGATGTCTACATGTAAAATGTCAACCTCACAACTGAATTAGCTTTGACAGTACCAGTCGCTGTGTCTATAAATATGGCTTGTAATTGTGGTGTCAAGTTGGTAGTATGAGAAAACAGTATACATGTATACGTAGACCCAGGAACTCTGTTAGAACTGTACAAGTAACTGCCGGTCAATCTCTATCACAGTACCAGGCAAACCTTGGCAAGACAGTGTTGTCATTACAGTACTTTAGATATCTGGGTTAGATGAAGCTAATTTTTGTATGTACAGGTGTACATGAATTCCTTATCTGTTATCAATATGTTTCAAACCCAAAGTGTCTTGAAGAGTCTTAGTCACCGCCAGCCCTGTGCCCATGTTATCACCACGGTAGTCAGGGATAGAATGAGGTCTGGTAGTTTACGTTAGCCAAAGTTATTCGGTGCTTATATAGTACAAGCCTGGTCTTTAAAAATAGTATAATATCATTAGCATCGATCATTCCATCGTTCTCAAATAGAATAGAATAGAAAATCAGGCAAAACAATCGCTACCTCCAGTATCAGTCCGGGAATGCTGCTGTCCTCCTGACATGATGCCACTTGTCAGGCTTCTGTGCTGCAAAAACACGTTATAACGTCTGGCCAGGCGACAGGCGATGTAAGCGAGGCTTGCGAACAGAGAACAACTCGTGATACTTTGAACAGTGGAGACAAATCATAGAAGGCCCTGAAAACTTCATTTGATACCGAGATATGCTTTGAAAAGAAATTAACTTAGCATTACAAAACGTGACTATTTCTTTACACGAACGTTTTTCAGGGTTTTATTGTTTGCATTTATTGATGGCTTACGTAGAATTAACGTTATTAATATTTACATAATCGTCGTAAACACGCTTGCTAAACGTCCTTGTGAAAAGGTTGAACAGATAATAGTTTGTTTACACCAGTCTAGTATAGTAGAAACTTCACGTTTTACTCCCAGCTTTCCTACATTTCATTCGTTATAGTTATTGCTACAGCTCGTCATAATATATATTTTTTTACTTCAGCTTGAAAGCAGTTGACAGGAACGAGACTTCCTAGCTTGTCTAAAATGGTTTTACTTGCTGTCCAAACTATCATTGCATTAATAATATGCGGAGCGTTTGGAAATTACTCTCCTGTTGGAGGCTAGGGATGGCTCTCCTCCACAAAGATGACTTCTCGGCTGTCACATGCTCCATACTTATAGTGACATTCCGTACACAAGCTAGAATATTATTGCCTACATGAAAATGTAGTTATTTTCCGCCTGTCTTTCTGTCTGTGTTTCTGTCTGTATGTGTACGTTTCCGCATACTTGTGGTCAAGGTCATATCTGGGCCTCAAGAGTCTCATAACCCACACAGGAAGATTAAGGAACCGGTGCACATACAGTTGGAAGGTGCCAAGTTAAACCGGACCAAAGGTTGGGAGCTCCCAAAGACTTACTTACCCTTACTCCGGAGGGAGGCAACAGGGGAGGGACCACCGATATATTTTGATACTTATTTTTTAGATAATATTTTTTCCTGGGCAAATTTTGCTCAGAAAGGCCTAGTTTTCTGGTAAGAAGGACAGAAGAATGTATATTTTTAAAATATGGCCAAAAAGTGTGACCTTTTACATGGTTTGACCTGTCATTGACCTCTAAATACTTGTGATCTATTTGGACTGTCCCACTTTCCCAGGGGGTGATATCCTGGTATCATTTCAATATTTTAGCTGTAGCTCATTAAAACCACGGAGTTGAACTTCCACTTTTTGTACCAAAAGACACCTGACAAATCCAGCTTTCCAGTGGGGGTAAAGACTTGAGGTTTGAAATAAAGGTAACTGTGTTTTAAAGTGCTTGTTTCTAGTGTTTTAGCATAGATTTCCATAGCTCTAAGAGTATTGAACTGGGATGGTTTACGTGTAATACTGATCACTGTACATTTAGAAGGGTGAAGTTCCATCTGCCAGGCTACCCTCAGGGCTACAGGACGGTTCAAGTCTGACAGGAATCTAATACTATCAAAAAATGGAAGTAATTCTTCTAAAACAGTTGGCATCGTCCGCAAAGATAGCATTAAGGCCAAACTGTGCTACGCCCCCTGCCGACTTTGCCATGTGGGGCTGGTACGGTGTCTGATTTAACGACGATCGACCCTCCGGCAGAGCGAGGGTCATAAGTGATAAGTGCTGTCTTGCTACTATTCACTCTTCTATTCACTGCCATTTTATCATGTTTACGCAAAACTAAGACTAAGTACAGGGTGTAGAATAAAGTACTTCGTGGTCTTTTAAGACCAACGAATGCCTACTACTATCGTGTTACCACTACGATCCGTTTGTTTACAATGTGTGTCTCCAATCTGTGAAAATAAAATATCCGCTACTATTTTCTAAACCATGATCCCGGGCTGGGACACATTACAAGGCAAGAGTACTGCACGAACACTTCATTCAGAAAAGACAGGAGGCACAGCGACGAGCCTACATTGTTTAGCTGCCATTCTGAAATCGTTTACAATTCCGTTCGTAATATATTTCCATGCCGTAGATATAAATCCTGGCTAATTTAAGTTTAAGGCGTCAGGCTCATCTTGCAATATCTTACAAAGTATATATAGCAAAAAGTTGAACTATATTCAAACACAGTTTACAGAGGGATAAACTTTTCAGCGACCACTGTCATCTTAATAAGGTCACGTGTTTGTAAACAGTAGCTCTCGCGAGATCACGTTGGGAAGTGATTGGTCATTAATTATCCTGATTAAGGCGACAGTGGTCGCTGAAAATTTGATCTCTCTGTAAACTGTGAGTTGGAATAAAGTTCAACTTTTTACTATGATTACTACCAACACAGATGAACTTGAAAATAATCTGACAAAGTAGTATCCTATGTACTCGTATCATGCGCAGCCATCGGTCCTCTGGAATAAGGGATGGGAAACAGCCGTCTGGAGCCTTGAGTATCACGGCGGCCGCTCCCGGATCCCGTTAACAGTTGTTATCTTTTCTTGCCTTCTCTTACATAGTTTGACTGTATCAGTTGATTGTCAAAGAAGATAGTTAACCCTGTCCAAATATTCCCTTAAATCACCTTTAAGACTTTTTGGTGGACAAGTTGTAAGCAGATAATTAGGACTAGTGATTAAAACTTGCAGCCCGTAAAAAGTTCCCAGCCATGTATAAAAGACGACCCTGAACTCGAAGATTGGGTCAGGTAGTTGGCTGTCATTATCAAAATAAATAAGGAATTCTTAACCTTCTCCCTGTAACATAAGCCTGTAACTAATGCAAATTAGGTGCCTAAAGGCTACGTCAGCAGGGCGAAGGTTAACGATAGCTAATGAAAACTCGCCAGGAGAGAAGAAAACGATGGTATCTGATGTCTCTCTGTTTAACACAAGTTATCTCAGGTGCCAAGAAGTCGTGGTAATTTCTATGTACTGAGTCATCGCATAACAAATTCACTTCATTATGTTTCCTGAATAGGCCTTAACCGTATCTATTCTCCCTAAGGCCACAGCAAGTATTTATGGATGACATCAGCCCGCGCCATTAATTTTCGCCTGATTTTGGAAAAAAAAAACAAGAACTTTTGTTGTCTTCTGACAGTGGTCACCATGCCGAAAATGGGCAAAGATGTCTGTTGCCACGCCGGAAGGTGGATTGCAGATAAATACAAAGAGAGGAGACAAGACAAGGCTCTGATTTTATGTTTTGTTTCTTACTTTGATACAGTGATATGTGATGTTGGCTGTGTATGTGTGATGTTCCCATTGAATTAAAACCATTTGTACAATGATTAAGTCAAAATTTCAAAATGTAAGAACCTTGTTTTTTCAGCCCGCCTTGTTTTTTTGTCGCCCGCTCGCATTAGATTTGGAATCTGTGGAGCATGTCATCCATAAAATTTACTTGCTGTGGCATAACGGTCGAACACATCATGCCCCCTACAAGCGTGACTTATGGAAAGTTCGGACTATTTCTTACGACCCAATAAGTGAAGCACGGCTAAAAACGGGGACCAGAATATCATATTAATAATAATGTTATATGTAGTCAATACAATTGTTGAAATGCATTACAGCAAATCCCTCCTGGCAGCCAGAGGCTTAATTGCTGTTTACACAAGATTTTACTAACAATAAAATAACGGCATATCTCTATATCATACATATCTAAAAACATTTCGTGGATAGGGTATATTAAAAAAGCATTCACAACCACTAAATCGGTTAGAATAATCTGGCCAGACGTTATTACAAGTATATATATATATATACATATATATATATATATATATATATATATATAGTA
>NW_017803080.1:72298-77976 GCF_001625305.1 Branchiostoma belcheri | reverse complement strand
TGACTCAATATATCCTGAATATCTAGATATAAGTTTCTGGGATTCCTTAATAACCAGCCAAAATCACTGCGATTTAGCTAAATTAGGAACTTCATTTTCTAATTCTGAAGTCGAAAAAAAGGGAATAAAATGGATTTTCCCTTATTATTTTGGATTCTGTTTTAGGTAAAACGGCTGCTTTTTTGTATCGTAGGTTAAATGGGCGGTACCAAACAAATAGTAAATAGACGTCTCACGTTGTTTTGGGGCATGGCCGCATGCTGCAAGTTTTACATGATGACTTAAGTACGCAAAGAAAAGTAACTGTTGTAAATGTCACTACCATGCAGATTTCCTCACTCAGAATGGTTTTTGTTTTGCCTTCTCGAAATTGCATTAGTTGCGTAATAACGTCTGTGTCCATAATATCACCAGGGTCCATAATATCACCACCTTGAGAAACAGTGTTTTAAGATATTTTTACTGTAACATACTTTTGGTATGCACTCCTTCACACATCAAATGTACATACCTAGGGTATCTTGCAGTAAAAATATCTTTAAGCACACTATTTCTCAAGGTGGCGATATTATGGACCCTGGTGATATTATGGACACAGATGTTACATATGCATGCCAAACAATATTCATGATGTACTGTGTACATACATGTATAAAGTAAAACCAGTGAGGCAACAAGCCAAAAGTAAATGTTTCACTTTTTTCTTTTCATTAAACCCTTGTCCTGCTGAACTTTTTACACAATATTTTCAGTTAATTTGAAGTCTTAATCACAGACCCTTTGACTTTTTTTGCCCTTCGGCGGCGTAGTTACTTCTAAATTCGTTGCGTTTCGCTGCAGTGTGATGCGTTGCACGAGAAACACCCCCGAATCGTACATTCACAGGGCACTATATAAATGATACTGTATGTGCAACCCATATATATATATATGTGTGTGTGTCCCGCAGGACAAGGGTTTTAAGAAAGGTATAAAAGTCGATCTGTTAGATAAAATGGTTTACCTGCTTTAGAGACGTACAAAGGGTTGGGCACATTCGCACCTGCGTCCGCAAGTGACCTCCAATCAGTCTGGGGCTGCTGCATGGGCGTGGTGCCTGTGTGGTATTTATATCATCATTAAAACCGTCTACGTATAAAACCTAATAGTTCCTCTATCAAACTTTAGAATCTAGTAAATGGTTGGGTCGTGTAGCACAACGGCAGCGTGCCAACCTCGAGTCAAGAGGTCCCGAGTTCGAGTCCTGACATGCCGCCGATCTTGTGCCCTCGGGAAAGGCACTTAACACGACTTTCCCCACTGGACTCAAGCGAAAATAAGTATTGTCTGCCCAGTATTCGTTTCTATGTGTTGGACATAACGCCAGCAACAGCTGCCTCTGTTCCGCGTGTATTGCATTGTTGCAATTTCAATAAAGTCAGAATCTAGTAATTCATGTATCAATCAAGCTGAGAAAATATACATGTCAGCTAAATATGACGAATAGTAGTATTTTGTAGTAACCAGATCTGTCAACATTTAATACGCCTAAATGATGTCTTCTCTTTTTATGATTCCTATGGCATTCAATTTTTTCATAAAATAATCAAAATAGCTCAGCCAGTCTCCAGAAAATGTATAGAAAATTGACATAGCGTACTCTTCTTTTGTTCTTTGTTCTGTGCTACTTGTTTTCTTTATTTAACAGCTATTGTGAAATCCGAAGGCATCTTGTCGTCATTAGAAGAGAAATAAACACAGCAAGCTTTTTTTTAGCCTTCTAATCTAATCAATAAAAATAAACAGATAAAACTATATTATATAAAACTGCCGGACGGCTTACTCATGGCTTAAGAAATCTGCGTAGTAATTGAAAGTTACACTGATCTTGAGTTATAACCCCTTAACGAGTGCCTTTCTCCTTAAACCAGTTCTACAAAACATTTAACCTGGAGGCTTCGGTGCCCAGAACAACGTACTAAAGTACTACTCCCTACTGTGACTTCTCCAGCAGCTTGAATAGTGAGTTGACCCCAATAAATACATAAACACATAAACATATCAGACTGCCCAAGAAACAAACAGCATGTACAGATTAGCACCATAACGGTCACTTCTTCGAATATATTTCTACACTGTTTTTAAAGTAACAATATGAAACCGTGCAAATGATCAGGATAGTTGAAACTTAGTCAAATTATTAAGACAATATTACCTGCAACATTCAGTTTCTGTAAAACCAACCTTGTAGTCTTTATCAAAGTGTCTAATTGTAGATGTCTACATGTAAAATGTCAACCTCACAGCTGAATTAGCTTTGACAGTACCAGTAACTGTGTCTATAAATATGGCTTGTAATTGTGGTGTCAAGTTGGTAGTATGAGAAAACAGTATACATGTAGACTCAGGAGCTCTGTTAGATATGTACAAGTAACTGCCGGCCAATCTCTATTACACTACCAGGCAAACCTTGGCAAGACAGTGTTGTCATTACAGTACTTTAGATGTCTGGGTTAGATGAAGCTAACTTTTGTATGTACAGGTGTACATGAATTCCTTATCTGTTATCAATATGTTTCAAACCCAAAGTGTCTTGAAGAGTCTTGGTCATCGCCAGCCCTGTGCCCATGTTACCACCACGGTAGTCAGGAATAGAATGAAGCCTGGTAGTTTGCGTTAGCCGAATTTATTGGGTGCTTATATAGTACAAGCCTGGTCTTTAAAAATAGTATATCATTAGCATCATTCCATCGTTCTCAAATAGAATAGAATAGAAAATCAGGCAAAACAAACGCTACCTCCAGTATCAGTCCGGGAATGCTGCTGTCCTCCCGACATGATGCCACTTGTCAGGTGTCTGTACAGCAAAAACACGTTATAAACGTCTGGCTAGGCGACAGGCGAGGGAGGCTTGCGAACACAGAACAACCCGTGATACTTTGAACAGTCGAGACAAATCATAGAAGGCCCTGAAAACTTCATTTGATACCGAGATATGCTTTGAAAAGAAATTAACTTAACATTACAAAGGTGACTATTTCTTTACACGAACGTTTTTTAGGGTTTTATTGTTTGCATTTATTGATGGCTTACGTAGAATTAACGTTATTAATATTTACATAATCGTCGTAAACACGCTTGCTAAACGTCCTTGTGAAAAGGTTGAACAGATAATAGTTTGTTTACACCAGTCTAGTATAGTAGAAACTTCACGTTTTACTCTCAGCTTTCCTACATTTTATTCGTTATAGTTATTGCTACAGCTCGTCATAATATATATTTTTTTTTACTTCAGCTTGAAAGCAGTTGACAGGAACGAGACTTCCTAGCTTGTCTAAAATGGTTTTACACAATGTACTTGCTGTCCAAACTATTATTCCATTAATAATATGCGGAGCGTTTGGAAATTACTCTCCTGGTGAAGGCTAGGGATGGCTCTCCTCCACAAAGATGACTTCTCGGCTGTCACATACCCCATACTTATAGTGACATTCCGTACACAAGCTAGAATATTATTGCCTACATGAAAATGTAGTTATTTTCCGCCTGTCTTTCTGTCTGTGTTTCTGTCTGTATGTGTACGTTACCGCATACTTGTGGTCAAGGTCATATCTGGGCCTCGAGAGTCTCATAACCCACATAGGAAGATTAAGGAAGCGGTGCACATACAGTTGGAAGGTGCCAAGTTAAACCGGACCAAAGGTTGGGAGCTCCCAAAGACTTACTTACCCTTAGGAGGGAGGCAACAGGGGAGGAGGGGCCACCGATATATTTTGATACTTATTTTTTAGATAATATTTTTTCCTGGGCAAATTTTGCTCAGAAAGGCCTAGTTTTCTGGTAAGAAGGACAGAAGAATGTATATTTCTAAAATATGGCCAAAAAGTGTGACCTTTTCCATGGTTTGACCTGTCATTGACCTCTATTAAAATACTTGTGATCTGTTTGGACTGTCCCACTTTCCAAAGGGGGTGATATCCTGGTATCATTTCAATATTTTAGCTGTAGCTCATTAAAACAACGGAGTTGAACTTCCACTATTTGTACCAAAAGACACCTGACAAATCCAGCTTTCCAGTAGGGGTTAAGACTTGAGGTTTGAAATAAAGGTAACTGTGTTTTAAAGTGCTTGTTTCTATTGTTTTAGCATAGATTTCCATAGCTCTAAGAGTATTGAACTGGGATAATTTACGTGTAATACTGACCACTGTACATTTAGAAGGGTGAAGTTCCATCTGCCAGGCTACCCTCAAGGCTACAGGACGGTTCAAGTCTGACAGGAATCTAATACTATCAAAAAATGGAAGTAATTCTTCTAAAACAGTTGGCATTGTCCGCAAAGATAGCCATAAGGCCAAACTGTGCTACGCCCCCTGCCGACTTTGCCATGTGGGGCTGGTACAGTGTCTGATTTAACGACGATCGACCCTCCGGCAGAGCGAGGGTCATAAGTGCTGTCTTGCTACTATTCACTCTTCTATTCACTGTCATTTTATCATGTTTACGCAAAACTAAGAATAAGCATAGGGTGTAGAATGAAGTACTTCGTGGTCTTTTAAGACCGACGAATGCCTACTACTATCATGTTTACCACTATGATCCGTTTGTTTACAATGTGTGTCTACAATCTGTGAAAATAAAATATCCGCTACTATTTTCTAACCCATGATCCCGGGCTGGGACACATTACAAGGCAAGAGTACTGCACGAACACTTCATTCAGAAAAGACAGGAGGCACAGCGACGAGCCTACATTGTTTAGCTGCCATTCTCAAATCGTTTACAATTCCGTTCGTAATATATTTCCATGCCGTAGATATAAATCCTGGCTAATTTAAGTTTAAGGCGTCAGGCTCATCTTGCAATATTTTACAAAGTATATATAGCAAAAAGTTGAACTTTATTCCAACACAGTTAACAGAGAGATAATACTTTCAGCGACCAGTGTCGTGTGAATAAGGTCACGTGTTTGTAAACCGTAACTCTCCCAAAATCATGTTGTAAAGTGATTGGTCATTAATTATCCTGATGAAGGCGACAGTGGATCTCTCTGTAAACTGTGAGTTGGGATAAAGCTCAACTTTTTACTATGATTACTACCAACACAGATGAACTTTCATGATAATCTGACAAAGTAGTATCCTATGTACTCGTATCATGCGCAGCCATCGGTCCTCTGGAATAAGGGATGGGAAACACCTTGAGTGTCATGGCGGCCGCTCCTGCAATTAACAGTTGTTATCTTCTCGTGCCTTCCCTTACATAGTTTGACTGTATCAGTTGATTGTCAAAGAAAATGGTTAACCCTGTCCAAATATTCCCTTAAATCACCTTTAAGACTTTTTGGTGGACAAGTTGTAAGCAGATAATTAGGACTAGTGATTAAAACTTGCAGCCCGTAATAAGTTCCCAGCCATGTATAAAAGACGACCCTGAACTCGAAGATTGGGTCAGGTAGTTGGCTGTCCGTATCAAAATAAATAAGGAATTCTTAACCTTCTCCCTGTAACATAAGCCTGTAACTAATGCAAATTAGGTGCCTAAAGGCTACGTCAGCAGGGCGAAGGTTAACGATAGCTAATGAAAACTCGCCAGGAGAGAAGAAAACGATGGTATCTGATGTCTCTCTGTTTAACACAAGTTACCTCAGGTGCCAAGAAGTCGTGGTAATTTTTTGTACTGAGTCATCGCATAACAAA
>NW_017803080.1:69474-72248 GCF_001625305.1 Branchiostoma belcheri | reverse complement strand
GACAGTACTATGTTTGCGTCGATGAAGGTTAGACATCCAGGTAATACGATACGCCAAAAAGCAGTTACTCAAGCAGTTACTCAAAATCATATCTACTTGCTTGAGTAACTGCTTTTTGGAGTACTATGTGTGGTATTGCACTTGAGCGATATCTCCCAGTTCTACAGTAAACACTGTTTAGTTTTTTAAGTGGTAAATTTGTGTAAATGTGTAAAAAATTGTTGAGGGCAATTTGTATAAATGTTGAGGCAAAGGCACAACACCCAGGTCCAAATCCAGGATGTCTTGAGTAGAGGCTGAAACTCCTCCATTACTACAAATGTCATAATTGAATTTAGGATGTGTTCAAGGACTTGAACAAAAGGTTGCTTGGCGTTAAATGTAGTTGACGCAAATATGCTGCCCCCTCTGTGAGTAAATTATTTTCTAGTAAACAGAGTCGTAATGAACGTATTGTTACTACACGACACTAAAGGAGCTGTGGAAATTACCACCCTTGTGTTTGTGTAATACAATTATGACAGATATGTAATTTGTTTTTTTACGCTGAAGGCCAGATCGCCAGAAGGTTCTGTGGGGCTCTGTCGGCGCTCCGTCCACGCTGAGAAGCACTCGCCCTCAGGGTAGGTCCTGGCAACTTGTGATATTTATCTTTAAATGTATACGGAAAGGATATCCCTACGGAATTCAATATTGATTTGATGAAATATAAATGCCTACAGTCACTACCAAAAATGCTTTTTCTTGTTTTTCTTTGTACAAAGTCTTTAAAGAATGTTTCTTGAATTTTCTTGAAAATCCCCCTGGCAAGAGGATATTTCTCAACATTAGAAAAAAAAAAGAAAAAAAAAGAAATAGAATTTTGGTAGTGTAGAACACATAACAGCATGACAACCTATGAAACATTTTCTTAAAAAGGTATGGTATCTTAAAAGTTTATATCCTTTTTTTCATGATTCTGTATGTTGGAGACTTGTCAACAAAATTATTAAAACACTTCCTTGACATTGTTTCTTCATCTTAGACGAACACCGTTCAACATGGGAGCCTGGACTTACAGCAAAGTCTTCCTTCTCTTGTACATGACCATGATGTGGCACAGTCCGCCTGTGTACGGCCTCACTACGCAGGAAGCGGCACAGCTGAATAGTAAGTATGATAAATAATTATCCTCCTGATTGTTTTCAATTTTTTTTATTCCAACATTTCATGACCAAACGTGGCGACGGCACACTAAAGTTATATCAACTTATCTTATGCCGCCACCAACACAGAGTACGATTACAGGACAGTGCAATACTCATTTTTACTTGAGTTAAGGGCACAGGATCGGTGGCATGTCAGGACTCGAACCCGGGACCTCTAGGTTCCGAGTCGAGCACTCTGCCGCTACACCACACGATCCCATTGTTTTTAATTTCTTCGGAAAGCAGTCCAATACCCTTCTTTGAGTAGGTTCCAACCTTACGACCCTCGACAAAGAGGCAAAAGTGATTAAAAGATGTGAAGGAATCACTGAATGTCTTCTTTAAGTTAAGAGTCATTGCATGAGAAAACCAGGCAATGGCCGGAACATGGGGGTCAGCCAAATCCGCTCATATTTTGTATGTGGGATAGGTATGGGGAAGTATTAACAGCCATATGATTAAAACTCCCTGGGTGTGTTTTGTATCAGAGTTCTGGAGACCCCCTTGGAGACCCTCAAAATCCCCCATATTTCGTATCAAAATTATGAAAATTACGATCGCTGCCCCGCAATTTCTATCAGGGAAAACAATAGTGCTGTTTGATTTCCATATATACCTATGTCTTACGTCTTTCATAACAAAATTTGAGACTTGGGCATTGATGTTTAAAGGGTGTACATGGGGGTTGAAAGAACCATTAAAAGCAGAATTTTTGCATCTTTAAATTTTAGTCATTTTTATGAGGCATTAACTCCGACTCACAGTGGCTTTGGTGAACACTTTTACTTTTTCTGGATAGAGGACCATCTACTTAGTAAAAAACATTGTCATTGACGTGGGACACACATACTGGGAGTCGTGGGAGGAGGGTCTTTTGGGGGATTTTTCGTTTTTTTAAAAAATGGTTCAAGAAGCAATGACATGTGATTGCACAGAAAGATTTAGCCGGATCTTTACCCAACTGAATAAAAACTATGCAGATGCAATATGAATACTACCACAATGCAAAGGAAGTCATGTGGGCTCTGCATGGGTAATTTGGGGATGCTTGAAATAGAATTATGTTCAATTTGTACATATTTTTTCCCAATTGTCGATACTATTTTTTGCTGGATTGATTATTGAAATACAGTGGCATTAATAGCTATTATCTAGGAAGGCCTCAATGATCAGAGGCTCTGTATGGGGGTTAGGAGGACACTAGTCATGTAACATGCTTTGATAGCTGGGTGCTGAAAGTTTAGCAAGATCGTAAGACAGATTACACCATTCTATTCCTTCCAAGTTCCAATTAATACTTTTCTGGAAAAACCTTTTTGGCAAACGCGGTAAGAGCTGGCACGTGACAGCGGTGATAACCAAGGAACATGATGGAGAACATGCTGTAGAGTGTTTTGTTCACGTCGTCGACAATTGCCGACAGGACTGGAGCTCAGTGGCATCTATACTGGAAAATGTTTTTTACAATATCAAGGCTGAGAAACCAGCACTCACAAAGGTATTCCTAAGGTCTTACAACGCAGACTGTTACCACTGTGCCACTTCTGTTCTCCCTACCCATGATTGGTTGCAGAACTGGTATCACCG